>NC_073645.1:50350000-50645000 GCF_029407905.1 Bubalus kerabau | reverse complement strand
ATGCAGGGCTCTCCCCCAACCCGCCGTCTCTTAAACATCCCTCTCCTTTAAAAATCTCCCGAGTGCTAGGCTATACCAGTTATTACCAATTGAATTTTCAATAGCCAACTTTCCAAGCCCTAACTTTGACAAATTTTATTTCACATTTGTCAAAGGAAATAAAGCTGACAGCATTACAGGGGCTGTGTTCTAAAAGCGGTATCTCAATTCCAACTCTGCCCAACCTTTTCTTCCCTAGGGGGGCATTAAATCTGGACCCAATTCACAGCTTTGTTTGAACACTATATTTTGCCTTTTCTTTGCACCTTTGATATTTATTTCAGTGTTAAATCTATTCTTCCCTTCATCTATTACCCTGTTTTATTTCTGTTTTTGAGAACCTATATTTTGGCTAATAAATATTCACGACAGCATTTCATCCTGTACTTAATATGCCCAGTGCATGTTTTCTGTGCTAACTTCGCAACAGATTGAGTGGACATTACACTGTTGCAGCATAGTCATAAAATTCAGGAACTTATAAAACCTACCTTTCCCCTTCCACCATCGCTTTGCTACAGTGTATTTTCCACCCTCTCCTCCCCCCCGCCGGCTCTGGCAGCCCTGAGCAGAGCCACAGCTCCCCCCTGTGGCCTCCTGGGGGGATGACGTCCCTGCCCGCCCCGGCTCCCAGGCTGCATCCCTCATCTTGCTCCATCCTGGCAGCCGCGTTCCTCTGGACCGCATTTCAAACCTGGTTTGCAGGCCCCACTTCAGGTGCTGGAAGGTAGGTGAAAGAAGGTAGGCTCGGGGAAAAAAAGAAACCCCAAAACATAAAGCCTGCACGCATTGGTGCTCACGTAAACAATTAGCCACTGGTGATTGTACTTTTTTTTTTTTTTTTCCCTCTCTCCGGGTCTGAAAGGCACACACAAACCCTGGCAATTCTTATGGTGGAGTGGGCACCCCAGGAGCCTGCGTGGAGCTCCGAGCCTTGCAAACTTCCGTGTGTGTGTGCGCATTTTGGCTGTATTTTGGCTGCTGAAGGAAAATCCCACACAAGATTCTTGCCAGATTTGAGGAAATGCTTAGTTGAATGGGAGCCCTGTTCACTTGGAGTAAGGTAGAATTATAGCCAACTTAAAAAAAGAAGCTTAACATATGACAGCGACTCAGCTGGAACCCTGGAACACATACCGCACGCATCTTTGATCTTCCGCATCACATTAAATAACAAAGACCAGAGGACTTCAGATATGTACCAGATAGACTGTGTTTGATCACAGTAAAAGGCTTCGCCCCATTCCGGACTATGGATTGCATCATTGATTTTTTTCTTCCCCCCACTCCCTCCAAAGAAGGGACTCTTTTAAGTATGTCTGATTCTTTTAATTAGATCATTACTGCTATTGTAATGTTTACTCCAGCATAATCTCTTATGAATAGCATGGGGCTTTTTAACTGCCGTGGTAACACTGCCCCAGTATCTTTGGGGAAAACACTTAGAAATAGTTAGGTCTGAATAATAAATATGGCTGCTTTCACACGCACACAGGCACACACACACACACTACACACAAATTGTTTGAAATCACTTTTGAGAAATGCCACCATTTCTCGCTCCTCAGGAAGTGAGCTAAAGTGCGAGGCGCACGCGGGCTGCGTGATGCATGTAAATGCGGGCGGCCATAGGGAAACGTGGTGGGGAGCGTCTGTCGGTGTTTGAAACCGCAGCAAAGTTTGCACGGCAATAATGTGAAAGATTTCAAAAGAAAGACCTGATCCTGATCCGGCAGGCAGAGTCACCGAGATGTCTCCTTTGCTCTACTGCCAGGAGTCTGACTTTCCTTTTCCTTTAGCTGCTCCTTCCCTGATGCCCTTCCTGCACCTATCTGTGATGCCCTTCTTGTGCGTGTGCATTTATTATGCACTCTTAACCTCAGTTTGATGAATCTGGGCCATCTCTGGGTTTGGCAGTGGTCAATGGGCTGCCTAGTGGTATAGCTGGAGTGCTCTGTGAATGTGCAAAGAACATACTGGGGAGGGCTTCCTGCGTGCTTCGTCCCCAGGCTGTTAAGTGCAACTCAAGACAGTGATTTGTTTGTAAGAGCAGCTGCACGTTTAAAAAAAAAAAATAGTGGCTGCTGATTTCAAATAAATAACTGTAAAAGGAGGTACATATGTTAAATGATCATTTTCCAAGACAGTACTTGGTCTCAGTGATCTCTTCCAGGGTCTACCTGGATGACATGAGCAGGGTGGAAAGCAGGGTTTGTTTGTTTCTGACGAGCAGCGTGGTTTTATTTGGGGCAGCTTGGAGCGCTTCGGCTCAGGCAAATGGACAATTATGAAAGAGGCTGTTCTTGGTGTGTGTAAGGTAACTTCCCCTGCCCTGCCTCTTGAAGTATGTTAAATAATAAATAACTTATTAAAACATGTTCAATGTAATAATGGCCTTTTTCATGAATTGTTGTAAAAGAGAGATTATAAAAGGGGCGGGGGAGCAGCCTTCAGGGGAAAATAACGGGAATTTCTAGCAGTGGAGTTGTGTAATGGTTCTATACTTTTAAAATGTGCCTGTACTCCATTCGTAGTCATTTAAGTGCTTAAATAAGCACAATAAATGTAAATAATTTACTGCTTTACAAACAGAAAATTGGGCAGAAAAGTAATTTTGAATAGTGAGTCGGCTTGCAATCTTCGATGATTTGGGACCCTGTAAAATGCAACTGACACGGCTGTTCATTAAGCTCATTGTTATTGAGCCTTCTTCACTTTCATTAGCGATTAATTCAGACAGATATTTAACTTAATAAGGTAAGCGAATAAACAAAAAATCACTTTCTGCGCCTTAAGGTTTTTTAGACCCCCTAATTGCTTTTGTGCACTAATTATCAAGATTAACACCTTATACTTTTCTCACTCCGTTTCGCCTTGCGAAAAAAAAAAAGAAAAATGCCACCAGGGTATTTTGAAATCTTTTAAGTGGGAAGTGGGAAAGGGTTAAGGGTTTTCTTCCCTAAGACAAAATGACCACCCACCAAAACGAGAAGACTCCGGCGAAGTTGTGCGTGGGTTTTTTAAAACATTAGCTGAGCGGGGAAGCCACACACGGCTGTACCGAGAGAATAGAGCTTGAATGGAATTCTAAGCCAGGAAACGAACGCTCCTGTCACTCGGATAAATCAGACCTTCCAGGAGGAGTTCGTGGGCTGTGTTTCGGCTTCGCTTATCAGGTCTCGGGCTACATTTTTTGAAGCAGCATTCATCAAATATTTGCTGTTTGGCTGGTGTATTTAAAAGTTGATGTGAACTTAAGATCCGAGGTAGTTACCATCACTTGGAGATCAGTGACAAACCCCTTGCAGGTCCTTTTAATATTTACTGTAATAATATTATTCATAATGGAGTCATTCAGTATTCATGTGGATATAATACATAATTCCATTGTAATTTAGCATTAATTAATGTCCACTTACTGCAGCAGATTATAGTATAGGAAACAATTTCTGATAAGAGACACCAGTGTAATTTAAGGAGGAATCTGATTGTAATTTGAATAATGAGATGCATTGCTTCCTGTTGCCAAGCGTCAGTCCCCACCCCCACCTCCTTGCACGCGTGCATGTGAACCCAGAGGACACTTGGACACACTCCACACGCGCACACAGACACACACACACTCAGGGGGTGTGTGGAACTGAGTGGGTCTTTGTCGAGTAAACAGTACAGTGTTTGGAATCCTTTTCTGGATCTTCCTTGCAAATGGTAAAGTTTGTCACTCCCAGATCTTGATTGCCACTCCAGTCCCTACCTGAGCGGCTGACTCAGTCTCTCTCCCAGAAACAAAGCAAAACAAAACATTATTGTAAGACAGTTATCCTTTAATGCAGAGGCAACTATGTTTCAAGTGACAATTACAAAGGGACTTTAAAAGTAAGTGTGCATTCATCTATTTATCTATCCCTCTATGCACTCCCGCATCTCTACCTAATCTTTATGCCTACTGACCTAGCTCACCCAAAACTGACCCTCCAGAGGGGCCGCCTTGGAAAGCTATGCGGTGAAGGTGCCGAAGTTGGACCCGGGGCTGTCTTGAGGGCTGGCTGGCTGCTCTGGGTCTGAAATCACTCTTCAGCTTCGGATTGCTAATTGCTACTTGCTGCTCTCGTAAAAAGCCAGGAAGCTCCAGCACCCTTCTGACTTGAACTTGATACCATATCGCACTCCTTCTTGTAGCATTAGGGGATTTAAGCCCTCCTTTTCCTTTAATTCTTTTCTTTCTTTAATGGGTGACTGGATAAATTCAGTGGTGGGTTTTGTGACACTGAAGCAGCAGATAAGTGCATGATGCGCTCCCGCCATGTGGGTGCAAAATCCCTCACCATATGTTTCCTCACTGGAATGCCTCGTCTTGCAAAATTACAGGAACCGAAGCTTAAAAACACAATTAGGTAGTTTAAAATGAAGTATTAAAGAAATATCGCGTCTTTTCCGATGCCTGCCATGTTTTCTTCCCCTCTCCTTTTTATGGTTTTGTTTTGTTCTTGGACGATTCAAAAAGCCTCCCCTGTATTTGATTTTTATACTAATCATGCCCCATATTTTTTGGATTATGTTATATAGGCTGTGGTTAAATTATAAATGAAAGGGTGAACTACCAGACTTCTTGTCATAACAGCAGCTTTTATGTTGTTACAGAAAATGCAAAAAAAAAAAAAAAAGGTGTTTTGTGTTGAAGGGTCCCCTCGCTTATTTTGTGCTGCTTAATGTATGTGGGCAGACAAGCACAGCAATTTGTAGGAATGTTTTTTGCAGTATTTTGAAAATTACAGCACCCTCTCCATCCTCTGAGGGGAAAATGAAAGAAAGCTAAATACACAATGCATAAATATAGCTGGAGCCTAACAGCTCTCTCTGCTTTTCCTGGCTTTATGCATTCCTTCTTACAAAACGTGCTTACACACACACGCTGGGGCACGCACGCACAGGCACACATGCGACGCCTACTTCAAGTTCAATTCCTTACCAAGTTATAAGCCGAATCAACTGTTTCACGTGGTAGAAACATAAAAAACCGCCTTCCCCAATTCCCAGTGCCTTCCTCAATTGTTTAAAGAGAAAGAAAAGGCAACCAAAAGCCAACAGGACCAATCTTAAATTAAAAAAAAAAAAAAAAGGAACCAAGTAACGGCTTGTAATCTCTCTATGTTTTTGTTTTCCCATTAAACTTATTTCAAATTCACTAAACATGAAAACCCAGTAAAATATTTTATAGACGCCTTGTATCACACTGCTCAAAGCACTTGACTGAAAGGCTACTTTATGTCCTGATCCTGGTGGGCTGGAGTTTTAAGATAGAATTTATGCTCAGCAAATTGATGAAATATTTCGTTTATAGGCTGTGGCATTTTAGGTCTGTTACCGCATCACTTAAAGGACTTTGCTATGGTGCAGGCACGAAGAATGATTTTCTGCATTAAATCCACTACCGGGCTGAAGCGTTTTAATTTGCCCCCAAACTTCTGCCAACTGGAAGGCGGATAAGAGGTCAGACAAGCCCGAGGAACCGGATGGATTATCTTTTTGCATGAACTCATTCACTGGGCTCTTTCTAATGGAAGGCGAGATTTCACAGTATCTGCTGGAGTTACTCAGATGCTTTTCATAAAGAGCAGATCCTATGCAAAAATCAATAGCATAGCTTATGCCCTTCATTTGTAGATAAGTGTATTCTTGAATGTCTGAAGGAATATTTGATGTGGAACTTAAAACAGGGCTGGAAAAATATCTTTGCTTTTAATTGCCTCTCACTCTGCAGTGAAGTGAGCCCCTTCGCTGAGGAAGCGGGGTTGAGGGTGATCGCCTCCTTTCTGTTCCACAAGGTGGGGTCCCCTCCTGCTCCCCCGGAACCAGCCTTAAGGATTGTTTCTTCCTTTTTTTTGGCTTCATTGGATGAACTGTCTTCCCGAGATAACAAACCTTCTTCTGCAGCACTTGGCGGAGTTTGGTTAGGGGCTACCTCTGAGCAACGTGAACTTGGCCTTGCTGGTGTCTGACGCTAATACCTTCCCTCCTGTTCCGAATCAGGGTGTTCGGGAAACAGCCTGGAGCCATACAGCTGATGATTTCACCAAATTTGCATCTTTTCAACAGTAATGGGGATGGCTTCCACAAATGCTCCCAGGCTCTAAAGAGATGTTAAATGGTTGTTTCTAGTTCCTTCCCTCTCCACTCCCAAGAGAGTCCCTTTCCATCTCAGGCACTCCCAGCCTCACGTGGAAGTGCTGGCAGCCAAGGCCTGCCCGGGGCCTGGCAACCTGTCCCTGTGGTCGGCTGCAGGCCGGCTGGTCTCGGGGTCCTGGCTGGGGGGTGCCTTCCCTGGCTCCGAAGCTGGGGTCTCCAGAAGGAGGGCCCACCCATCCCCGGGGGCTGGGCGGATGCACACACCGGGCCTGCTGGGAGGGAAGTAGGGCTTGGAGAGAGCTGGGGCTGGGGTCTCAGGTGCGCCTTAGGGGCCAGGGGGGGCCTGGACAAGGGGGCTCAGCTCGGGGAAGTTGGGGGAGGAGACGGCCCCCAGGGCCAGGGTTCCGCACGTCACTAGGAGCTGGGCTTGGGCCGAGGGGGCCCGGGTTGTCCCAGAGCAAATATTTTTTTAATGTGGTTTTGATTAAAAATAGGATAAAGTTTTGTGTCCTGAAAATGTACCAGATGTTTGTTGTAATTTTTTAATGACCTTCTGCCAGCCCCGAGCCGGTCAGTTTGGCCATGGCTGCATTGCAGCCCAGTAAGTCAGATCCGCTGGGCTCTGCTGGCGGCCGGGCCTTGATCAGAGTGGCAGGCTGGCAGCTCTGGGTCCCCCGGGACTCTGGGTTGGGGTGGGGGATTTCCAGGAGGGAATGTTCTGGTGGGTTTGTCTATTTTCCAAAGCTGCTTAGGAGACCCGAAAAACAGAGCCCAGAGCTGCCCCTGGCCCCACCGTGGTCCCCGCCCTTCCCTCTTCGTCTCCCAGGCACGGGCGTTTGGGCAGGGCCAGGGTGCCCCTTCCCCTTCCTCCAGGGCCTTCCTGGTTCTGTGAAGCTTTGAGGGACCCGCGTTAGCATCCTCTGGGCCTGAAGGTGATGAAGGCTGGGCTTTTTCCTGCAGGCGTGTCCAGCAGCCTTGAGAGTGCCCTGTGGACGTGGTCTTGCACTTCTTGAGAGCAACCTTCTAGGAGGTTCACATGTTGAGCTTGTGTGAACTTTCTGATCCACTGTGCTCTGAGAAGCTACAGAGAATTCTTTCCAAACCATGCTTGGAAAAGAACAGTTTTGTTTTTTTTTTTTTTTAAATGTGTTTTAGACATACAAATAGGGCTTGAATTTCTTTCCTTTAAAATGACTCCGCACTGTATCAGTCCTTCAGTTGGATTAAAAGTCACAGTATTCTTCATTTTTCTGTGGAGCAGATTTAGGACAAAATTTGGTTTCTCAACACGTGACTTGTTCTATTTTTCAGTGTATGCAAACGTTTATACTTTTAGTTTAAAAATTGGTAAGTAACACTGGACCTGTTCTCCTTTTCATGGTCCTTTGGGGTCCAAACCAAGCATAGTAAACAACTTATTCAAAATAATTTGTCAATGGAAAACCCAAACCAACCTTTTCCAAATTTCATGTTTATGTTTCAAGGATATAACCCAAGGCCTTCATGACATCTTTCTTTAGAAAAACTCAAACAAAGGATGAAGTCTAATCTTTCTCTCTGAAAGGCACATCTCATCACTGACAAGGAGAAGAATGGGAAGAAAGAATATAATGGGACCCATTTCCTTGTTGAAACAACCAAGGGCAAATCAAGGAGAAAACCTGGGGAGACAGAAGGGTCTTAATAAAACCGGGGCCTATAGGAGCTCAGCCAAGCCATCTCCCTGCCAGACACAGGCCTGAAGGTGTACTGAGAGAGAGTGGAGCTTGGAAACCAGGGTGTCCTCACAGGTGTCTTAGGTCTGACGTCCCATAATAGTTGCAGCAGGAATTCTGCCATCTGAAAAGAAGATAAATCATTGGCCATCATTACCACTGGAGACAGTGGCTCCTTGGAGTTGCCTGGTCTTGCCGTACAAGGTTGCTTGATCACCTGTGTCTGGTGAAGCTTATTTCTCAAGTGTGAACAGCATAAGAAGGGTTTGTCAATGATCTTCAGTTTTCGTCAGGAAATTCTGAGCCTCCCGTTCCGTAAACAAAAGAAACACGAAGCAAAGCCCAGGCTGCCCTGGACCAGCCCTCCTCGGTGCCAGGGGCTGCCTGTGTGTGCGTCTTTGTCTCTCTGAAGTGACTCCGCAACCCGCCCTCCTCAATCACCTTGAATCAAAAATTAAGCACAAAACTTAATAGCTTCAGGACAGTTCCTTTCACACATGTGTTAAAAATTCTCATTTCATGTGTCAATATATTTCCATACACTGGTCTAAACGCTGTGTCAGAAGAGACGGATTAAACTTAGAAGTAAGCAATGCCTATTTTGTTAATAACAAGGAAAGGTGGTTAGTATTTTCCTATTAATAAAGTGGATTTTATTACAGATGGAAATGAAACATATAAATAAATTTAAAATGCCCTTGATTTAATTCATGTAAGGAACAGTCATGCATATATATATATATATATAGTCTTTAATTTGTTCTAGATGTTTATCTTTTTTAAATGCTTCTATGAAACATATATTAGTATAATTTACAGTGTGGGACACACACATCAGTACAGATTTATTGGTTGGTGTGCTCAGATATGATACGATGCAGATATTATTGGCCGAAAGTTGACAGTATCCCCTGGAAGACCTGTTAGAAATCTTATTTTCTCAAACGTGCCCCAGTTCTCCTCCAAGCTGCGGCTTTGGACGCACACTTAGCTTCTCTGGGAACCCTGTTCCTTTTGTCCACACTCATGCTCTGACCTGCGCTGCTCAGAAATTTTTGAGATGAAGTCATCGCTGGTTTGAGTTACTGGAGAGACGTTAATTCGTCCAGCTGGGCTGGCTCACGGGCTGCCCCGCTCTCGGCCTTGACAGCCACCCCCGGCGAGAAACCCAACAGGAAGCAGGGGGCGAGCCGAGGGGGCCGGAGCCCGCAGACGCAGGGCGAGGCTCCTGTGATGTGATCGCGAGTGGAAGCAGCAGAGGAACCGACTGGTCCTCAGGGTCTTCAGGAATAACGCTTCTCTTCAAAGCAGTATTTTAGACAGATGATCCACAAGGACCTACTGTGTGGCGGAGGGCCTTCTACTCACTATTCTGTAATAACCCATACGGGAAAAGAATCTGAAAAAAAATAGACACGTATATGTGTGTAAGTGATTCACTTTGCTGTACACCTGAAACCAACACAATATTGGGCATCAGCTCTGCTCCGATACGAAGCAGACATTAGTGAAAGATGGAATTTTATTTTAAAAAATTGATTTATTTTTAATTGAGGGATAATTGCTTTACCGTATTGTGTTGGTCTCTGCCACACATCAACATGAACCAGCCATAGGTGTGTATATATATATATATATATATATATATATATATGTCCCCTCCGCCTTGAACCTGCCTCCCACCTCCCTCCCCATCCCTTCTCCACTCGAGGTCATCACAGAGCCCCGGTTTGAGTTCCCTGACTAACACGGAAACATATACTCTACCATATGTAAAATAGATAGCCGGTGGAAATAGAATTTTAGTTAAAAAAATTCCTGGGAAACGGTCAGTTACTGCATTACCGGGCAGACAATGAAGCGCATGTCACCCTGTGTTGGCGAGCGTGTTAACACGCGTCCACAGCATATATGACACTGTGTGTGCCGCCAGGACCTGCTCCTCCGAGCCCTGCAGGCAGTCTCTTTGTTAGAACAGTTGGCTGTGCGCGGTTCAGCTGCCCGGGGACGGGCTCCACGCGTGCAGCTTTCTGCCGCTCTGTGTGCCTTTCTGTCTCTCTGCAGGAATTCCCGGCACCCCCAGCCCCAGCACCTAGAGGAGCTGAGGGGTGGGGGAGAGAATGACCCCTGCCCCCTCCCCCGGTTCCAGCGTGTCTCTGACCTCCCCACCCACACATGCACCACATAACATCCAGATGTCCAAAAACATTTTTTGGAGGACTCTATGAAATTTGATAGAACTTGAAATGTGATCGTGTATGAACTCAGTGACATACATTGTAAAACAGCCCCAAATTCTGTATGTAGAAATGGAGCCATTTTCCCTGGAGGTCCAGCCCCCTTTCCCCGACAAAGATCAGCGCTGATGGGTCTCACGTGGGGCCTGTCTTGGCCTCCCCTGGGCTCCCCTCTCTTTTTTCTCCAAAGCCCTTCTTTTCCCAAAAGCTTCAAGAAGGTATTTTTTTTTACTCTTTGCTATGAAAATTGAGGATCTTGGTGACTTTTCCATGGACACAGAATTCACAAATGTCAGAAATATTTCTCAAAGTCGTATCTTCTGACTCTAAAATGAGTACTTTTTAGGCCACACAGCAGGAGGAAGCACACCTATCCAGCCTCACCTCAGCTGGTCCTCCACTGCAGGGGGAGGGGTGAGGGAGGTGGTGGTGGGGGGTAGTACACCCACCCTGCTCTGTCCCCACCAGATCAGGGGCCTCCTGTAGGTGAGGAGGCTTTTCACCTGTTGTCTATGCCAGTCGTCCGGTTCACTTCTGCTGAAGAACTGGAGATGTGTGTAGTCTGCAATTTACAAGTCCAGCCAAAGGCAGAAGTTTAGGGTGAAGGTGTTCTTTGCTGTTACAGATATGGATCTCTTTCATGGGAGTGGAAGACTCTGCAGGACTAGAGGCGGTAGCGCTTGGGGAGGGTGAAGCTGGAGCCTTCAGGGTGTCCTGCTCTGTGGTTGAGGTCAAGGCCAATGCAAGAGGACCCAGAGCAGCCAGAGGGGGCCTGCTCCTTCTCCGTGTGGAAGGGGGTATAAAGTGACAAGAAGGTGAGACGTGCACTCTCGGTTCCGAGCCAGCTCACGCTCCCCAGGTGTAAAAGTGCAGCGATCCCTCACCTGTGCCTTTTCCTCACCCACACACAGGAAAGAGTGAAACTGTCCTCTAATTTCCACGCTGCAAGTGAAAACAAAGATAACAGAGGGCTTGTTGCCAGTTTAGCAGCATCAGTGCCGAGGAAGCATTTTCCTTCCCTGTTACATAAAACAATTGCCTCTTCTTAAAACAATCACATCACAGGAATAGCACATGCCTTTACAAAACTTCTGAAAATGGAGAAGCCGACTTTAAAATTTTAAGTAGCCATAAGCTCACTCTTTTTGTCAACGTTTTGGTAATCTGGACTATTGCAATCTACAAGCAATATAATTGGCATTATTCTGTACACATGGTTTTGTATGCTGTCCTTTTCACTTGGGCTTCCCTGGTGGCTCAGATGGTAAAGAATCTGCCTGAAATGCAGGAGACCCAGGCTGGATCCCTGACTTGGGACGATCCTGTGGAGAAGGGAATGGCTAAACTTTTCTCTATTTTACATGAAAAGTCTTTGTGAACATGCTTTAAAATAGCAAATGCTCTTGCTAATGGATTTAATATAATTTACGAAGCTGCTTCTTTATTATTGAACATCTGGCGTTTTCTTTGTGATTAGATACTATCTTGCATCGAGTGTCTTTGTGTGTAAAGCTTGCTCCACACACATGAGTGTTTCTTTGGGGTGGGTTTCAAAGAATAGCATTTCTGATGAGAGGACTTGCCAGCATCGTTTCAGTAGGGTTTTCCTGACTTCCCCTCAGCCACAGCCTGAGAGATCCTTGCTCACTGTGAAACGTTGTCTTTTTTTTCTTATTTATGAAAAATATCAGGTACATGCAAATAATGTTCAATGCTTAATTTAAAATCATTTTACTAGTTGTGGTATCAGACATCTTTTCTCTGTGAATGTGAATCATTTGTTCTTCTATGAACTATTTTGTTTTTAGAGAAACAGCTCTACTAGAAATCCTGGATTCAGTCTTTAGGTTTTAACACACCACTTGAAAAATTATTCTAATGGCCAGCTGGTATTATTAAAAAGAGTTGCAAAAGTTTCCACTCGAAAAATCCACAAAAGTAAAAAATCAAGCAAAGACTTCTTTTCTTCCCGCTTTTTGTTTCCACTAAATTGCTTCCATCTCTTTCGCTTTTGTAAAAAGCATTAAGAATGCACCAGCACCCTTATGATCTTACAGACAGAATAAAGAGGAACAATATCAGACCATCTTAGCAAACAAATATTCCCATTTTCCACAGTGGGATAACCTAATTATTGTCATTTGTATGTTAACATTTTAACCACCTCACTGCCAAACCTCACTGAGATAATATTCTTAATTTCCACGACTATTTTGAATATAAAAACCATATGTTCTGTCATCTAGAAAGGATGTAAAATAGGAGTGACTCACAAAAGTGTGAAGATCGTGGCTCAAAGAATTAAGAAGAGCCTTTTGAGTTTGCTTAAAAATAAAGGTGGAAGTGGTACCTGTGATGGTTCCAGTGAGAATGCTTTCTTTTCTGAAGGGACTTATGGAGCTTACGGAGTTTTTATAAAATCTTATAAAGTGACAATTTTGAAAATCTTATCTTGACAGTAAGTACATTCGGTGTTCATGTTATCATCCTATGATACAATATGTATTTACAGAATAGACGCAGGAGTTTGAAAAAGGTTCCTTTTCCCTCTTAGCCCAGCCATGACTATTCTGAGTGATAAACAGGGCCTTCGAAGGGCATTTTTCAGCTCGCTAGTGAGAAATACCTGAGCTGCCTTTTGTGGTCCAGGTTCACTAGTTTTCTAGGACCAAGGCGTCTAAATAAGACATTACGATGCACCATGATGAACTGAGAACATGAGTAACCTTCTTTCTGCAGCTGTCACAGAGTTTTGGGAAACATCTCAGCTGACCTTGACTGTTCTTTAGTTGCTAACTCAAAACCGAATAAGGTAGGCATCTAAAGGTTTGGAGCTCAAGGCCATGTTGACGTCAAGTATCATTGTCAGGGCTGCCCTGGTGATCCAGCGGTGAAGACGCCCCTCTTCCAGGGGAGGTGGCGTGTGCTTGACCCCTGGCTGGGGAAGCAAGATCCCACCTGCTGCACTGTCAAAAAAAATATATTTTTTTAATTAAAATAATAATACATTGGCTCCTGGAACAAATTTACCTTTAAAAAAGGAATCAGCCTCATTTTGACTTTCTTTGTTGCTATCCCATATCCTTTTCAAACTAAAAGATGAAGAAACATGGGAGAACTAGGAAGCAATTGGTAGATGCCAATTAACTCAGTGCACATATTCCAAACATCTAAAATTTCTCAACGGTAGTGAGGCACATGGTTAATAAGTCTTATTTGGCTTCAGAAATTCCAAACTGGCATCTTTAAAGGGATGGTTCTTGTGTTATCCCATCCTAAGCAACACACAGTTATTGTCATTTTACTTCTCGGTTTTGGACATACTTCTGAAGTGTTTCACATAGATGAAGTTTGCAGCCGAATAATAAATAAATGAGTTGCCAATAACTTCAAAATTGTGTAAAGGCGCCTTCTTTCTATTGTCAATCATTTTTAGCATAAACTTCTGTGGTTGGAGTGTGGTAATGAGTACATGCCGACTGTGTGGAGAGCTTGAAGTTCTTGCAGTGGAATCTTAAATGAGAAGATGTCTGTTTCAGTGTTATATTGAAGAGTTTGGGGTTTAGCCAACTGCTAGTTGTTACAGACATGAGCGCACACACACTTGCCCCCACACACCCTCACACACACACACCAAGACCACAAGTAAGAAGAAAAGCAACCACAGAGCACCGCATAAAACACACAAATGACCAATATAGCAAAGATATATTTTAAATAGTCTTATTTTACACATTCATAATGTTTTCAACAATTATCTTCATATTTGCTTTGTAAACTTTATTCAAATTCTGAATGTGATAAATTACAATGTCAACTTAAAGCCTTTAGCATTAAATTTTAATATATCAGTTCAGTTCAGTCACTCAGTTGTGTCCACCTCTTTGTGACCCCATGGACTGCAGCACTCCAGGCCTCCTTATCCATCACCAACTCCCGGAGTTTACTCAGACTCATGTCCATTGAGTCACTGATGCCATCCAACCATCTCATCCTCTGTCGTCCCCTTTTAATACATAGGTTAAAACTAATGACTTCATCCTGCTCCCACTCACTCACCCCAAGTTTTTTCTTGTGAATTTTTAAAAAAGCATGTTTTCCACGGTTTCACCTGTGTTTCTTCTCTCTCTTATGATGATTCTTTGGTTCTTTCCTAATTACAGGCTTGCAAATTATTTACTCTAGTTTTAAATGAAAGGAGTAAACAGGTAATCCAGCCTAAAAGAGCACAGTTCCAACTTCAAGGGAAAAAAAAGAAATGTGTATGTGTTGAATTTCTCTTTAGGTGCGCAGCTGTGCAGCCTCTGTCTAATGGAAGGGCTGCAGTGGAAAGGCCTCTCCACCTTGCCTCAGTGTAATGCAATTTACCTTCATTAAATTACTGGAGGGCCAGTTACTTAAGCAGAATATTGATTTTCAGTCTGGCCCGTGTTTAACATAATTCTGCGTAGGCAGCAGCTAATTCTGCATTTAAATCTAACACCCTAATAGAATTACTCCATGCCACTGACCATGGGCAAGCCCTCAGCACCCATTCCATGCCACACCTCTGAACGCTGTCTCCAAGACCCGGGGCTGAGCCTGCCTTCATCCCTTTTGAGCTCCTGTGTTTCCAGGGGTCCCTGATGCAGGAAGGTCACTCCTTAACCAAAGAGGTGGTTTGGGGGAGCGGGCAGAATGGTCAATGGTATCATACATTTTTTCCCCCACAGTAATGACAGTTATATAAAATGTTACAAGAGCAATTACTTTTTGTTTGCATCTGGAATTGATACCTCCACTCTCCATTGTCTCTCCAGAAAACTATCAGGAAAAAAAATCACCCCAAAACACAGAATATTTTAAGTCTGGCTATGCACAAACTTCACACTGGCATGTTTCCTCAGTTTTCATCTCAACCGGTAGTACTTAATAGTTTAAAAATCAAGAGTCATTTGCTAACAATGAATAGCTGCACACTTCATACTATGACCATTTGATAACTGGTCCTATGAAGGTAGGAGGAGCAGGCGTCAGAGGGCGAGATGGTTGGATGGCATCATGGACTCAGTGGATGTGAGTCTGAGAAAACTCTGGGAGATAGTGAAGGACAGGGAAGCCTGGTGTGCTGCTGTCCATGGGGTCACAGAGTCTGACAGGACCAAGCAACGGAACAACAATAACAACCTGTAAAACTGTATCGTGTAATACAGGCTTCCGTGGTGGCCTAGGTGATAAAGAATCCGCCTGTAATGCAGGAGTCTCGGGTTCGACCCCTGGGTGGGCTCTATCCCCTGGAGAAGGAAATGGCTACCCGCTCCAGCATTCTTGCCTGGAGAATTCCGTGGACAGAGGAGCCTGGTGGGCTTATAGTCCATGGGGTCAAAAAGAGTTGGACACAGCTAAGTGACTAATATATAAAACTAATCCCAAATGTTGGTTTATCTTCAATTTATAAACAGCAAAAATAAAGCAAAAAGGTCTTCTTTCCTAATTAACTTCCTTGAAGAGGTTCACGTTTAAAATGCCTATGCCTTTTGGCCTAAATGGATAATATGGGTAAGACTCTTTGGCTTGGTGAGCTTTCTTGTTTCTGATAAGTAAAATGAGCCTTGTCTTCAAATTCAATCTTCCTTCAAACAGGGCTTTGACTTCTAAATATTTTGTAAAAAAATTTGGGTGAAAGTCAATCATCACAACTGTGTATGTTATTTGATGGTAGTGATGAGCATGGAGAATATTTTTAAAAAATGTAATTTAGATACTTTAATTTTGGTGGATCACAGTTTCAAAAGGGAGAATTTTCCCCCTGATACATAGAAGCAAAAGTACACGAAATTTTTTTCTTTTTAAGATGTTTTTTTTTTTTTTTTTTTTTTTTTGATGTGGACCATGTTTAAAGTGGTTCTTGAATTTGTTACACTATAGTTTCTATGCTTTGGATTTTTGGCTGTGAGTCAAATCTTAGGTCCCTGACCAGGGATTGAAACTGCATTTTGTGCATTGGAAGAATTATTAACCACTGAATCACCAGGGAAATCCCTATTATGTGGGATTTTAAGTTGTCCTTTATCCCTGGAAGGAGTTCTTTGAAAGGACCTCTTTCCTCAGCTCAGCCTTTACCATGATGGTGTAACCTGCGAACTCACCCATTTTTGTTATGGAAGGCAGTTTGCCCCGCACTTAAAACACTCTTTCAGTTGCTTCAGGCTTTATTGTTCCAGGAAGAATACCACGTGCTTTGGTTTGGAGGTTTTAACTGTGATCTGGGTGAGGTGTAAGTTTCACCTCTCCAAAGCATTTCTCAGTCATACGCACTCATTTATGGACACGATGTTTGGTACACGTCTTAGCAGTTGGACTTGGTGGCTTATAAAGAGCAGACATTTATCTCTCACGGTTCTGGAGGCTGGAAGCCTCAGGTCAGAGTGTTAGCACGACTGGGTGAGGGCCTCCTCTCTGCGTCCTCACACGCGGAAGGGTGAGGAACTCTGTGGGGCTTCTTGCTTTAAAGCCCTAATCTCACTCAAGAGGGCTCCACCCCTGATGCAAGTAACTCCCAAACACCGTCATCCTGGGGGCATAGGATTTCAACCTGTGAGTTTTGGGGGTTACAACCTTTCAGACCACAGCAATGTAATAACACAAAGTAATAACTGATCTCAGGTATCTTCTTACCAACTCTGACTTCACTCCATCTCAGTCTGAATAACTAGAGAGTGAAAGTGTGAAAGTCACTCAGTCATGTCTGACTCTTTGCAACCCCACTAACTATACAGTCCATGGAATTCTCCAGGCCAGAATATTGGAGTGGGTAGCCGTTCCCTTCCTCAGGGGATCTTCCCAACCCAGGGGTTGAACCCAGGTCTCCCGCATTGCAGGCAGATTCTTAACCAGCTGAGCCACCAGGGAAGAGGGTTCAGTTCAGTTCAGTTCAGTCACTCAGTCATGTCCGACTCTTTGTGACCCCATGAATCACAGCACGCCAGGCCTCCCTGTCCATCACCAACTCCAGGAGGTCACTCAAACTCATGTCCATTGAGTCGGTGATGCCATCCAGCCATCTCATCCTCTGTCGTCCCCTTCTCCTCCTGCCTCCAATCCCTCCCAGCATCAGAGTCTTTTCCAATGAGTCAACTCTTCATATGAGGTGGCCAAAGTATTGGAGTTTCAGCTTTAGCATCAGTCCTTCGAATGAACACCCAGGACTGACCTCCTTTAGGATGGACTGGTTGGACCTCCTTGCAGTCCAAGGGACTCTCAAGAGTCTTCTCCAACACCACAGTTCAAAAGCATCAATTCTTCGGTGCTGGTACATTTGTGTAAACGCAGGTTGAGGCGTGAGTGGAGGGCAAGTGCAGACAACAGAGAAGCTCTTTAAGAACTTTGGTTATTTATGGGAGCAGAGAGAGAAGCCAAGAATAGGAAGAGGAGATGGACTAAAAAGATGCCTTTTCAGCCTGAGAGGAGCTTGACCATGATGATGAGATAGGACCCAGGGAGAGAAACATTGGTGATCTAGAAAGACAGCTGAAAAAGACTGGGGGGAATTGCGGACATGTAGGCTGCTGCTGCCCCTAGAGAGGTCTGCACAGAACTCTTTACAAAGTAAGAGCTTGAGCTGGAAACTGCCGGCAGTGCGCTGGGATGGAATTAACACAAAAAAATGTGGGAGGGTGGGAAATCTGCAGTCCTGTCCTCAAAGAAAAGGCCTTGAAAAATGGCCAGATGGAGTAATGTCAGCTAAAATAGAACAGTGTTACATATATCTGCTCGGTGCTCAGCCGCTCAGTCGTGTCCAACTCTTTGAGACCCCATGGACTGTGGCTGGCCAGGCTCCTCTGTCCATGGGATTTTCCTGGCAAGAATCCAGGAGCAGGTTGCCATTTCCTCCTCTAGGGAATCTTCTTGACCCAGGGATCGAACCCAGGTCTCTTGTGTCTCCTGTATTGGCAGGTGGATTCTTTCCCACTGGGCCACCTGGGAAACTTATGTTACATTTATATCACACACATATACAACTACATCTATGTAAATAAGTATTTAGGTGATAATATATGGTCAGAATCCTGATAATGCTAATTATAATAAACACAAATTCCTCCCTTTGACCGACTATCTCTGTTGATTAACCCACTGACATTTGCTCCTGGCATGCCAGCCTGGGGGTGGAGATTGTTCACTGAAACACTATAGGTTTGTACAAGCAGCTGGCGGAGGGTTGGTGAATGCAAGGGCTCTTTTCTCAGAGGGGCCGGGTAGGGGGCAAAGACCCAGTCCTCGACGGGAGGGTCCTCAGCACTGTCCGAGGCCAAGTTCAAGAAGAGGTGGTAGTAGGGAGTTGCTGCGGTTGTCTGAGGACTTTGCTGGCTCTGAAGCTGGAAGATCCAGGACTCCTGCAAGACCAGCCTGGTCTGGCCACTGCCCTTCGAGGGGTTCCGTCTCTGAGCTCTCTGGGGCCCGACTCTGCCTCCCTAGCCCTGCTTCCTGCCACCATCACAGCCGAGGCTCAGTGGAGGTGTGGCCACCATGTCTAGGACTGAGGCTCCCAGCAGTCCAGATCTGCACACCTTTGGTCTAGAAGGAGCCAGACCGGACTGTGTGGTCAGAGTTTCCCCAGCAGATGGACGCCTGCAGCCCAGCCTCGGGGGCCAGCTGCTGAGGTGAGCCAGGAGGCCGGTGTCATCGCACGGCCTGGGGCTGGCTTCTTCAGCAGGGCTCAGCTGGGATGTGTGTGGCTGCTCCCTGGGGCGTGAGCTGGCCTCACTTCCGCGCGTACAGCCAGTCAGTGGGCTGTCTGGGGCTGACCGAGTGAACTGGCCGCCAAGCAAGGGGAGCCCTGGGCCTCTCTCCCTCCTCACGGTTTTTTACCTCCTGGCTCCTCACAGGGCAGCAGCATTCCAAAAAGGAGAGCGGAGGCTGCGACGTCTTGGAGGCCAAGGTCAAGCCACGCCATTTCTGTGGCTGTCTACTGGTCCAAACGCGTTACCCACAAGTCCCAGATTTGGGAGAAGTGGGGAGACACTTCGTGGTCATATTTAATCTATCAGGCAAGGCAACCACCTCGAGACCCAAGGGACTAGGGAGGAACCAAGTCACAGGGGCTCCTCACACCTGACAGAGAAGCTTTGCAGGTGGGAGAGGCAAAGGCTGGCCTTGATGGAGGCCCTGAGAGGTTGCCATGGCAATGCCATGACCTTTACCCAGAGGTGTGATTTCCTCATCTCCACTCTCTCCCCTCCAGCTCTGAGGACTAAAGCTGGGCTTCCGGTGCCCTAGGAGAATAACGTACTTGAATAAACTACACCAAACCCTGGTATTCATTTTCCCTCTTCTTCCTCTGAAAACTCTCCATTTACAAACTGTAAAACTCTTTTTAAGAAAAATACTTTATGAAGAAAAAACAGGTAAATGCCTTTTAGGAATGTGTACTTAGATAGAATCCATTTTTACTGCCTCAGATCCAGCCTTCTAAAGAGATTGCTATTTTTTCATTCATAAATATTTAATTACTACGTAGACCTCCTATCCATCCTAGGCTGTGTGTTCTTGGGCCCTTTTAAATTTTATTTCTTTGTTAAATTGGTGGAGGAAACTAACCATCTGTGGATGTCTTTCTTCATGTTTGGAATACAGGAAAGGTTTGACCTTAGAGCAGCTATAGGTAGAAATACCAATTAAAAAAAACAAAAACAAAAAACAAAAACCCTACAGTAGATTAAGAAACTTTTAACTGCTATTTGGAAAATATCCTAGAAAATCCACACTAGGAACTGGTAAAACTATTTATCCTAAATGTCATTAAATTGAATATCATTGAGGGACCGATGTGTGAGATTTGTAGGTTGTCAATTTGGCACTAAATATCAAAGTTACATTTTCCCATTGTTTTCTTTTGCTTTCCATCACTTTTGTAGAGGAAAGCACAAAGGTAATGTCTCATTCTATTCTTTTGTAAAATGTCATTAATAACTACTCATGGGGTGAATGCCAAGTACAGCAAAGATGGTCACGTTGAATATTCCTGCTGTTTCTGTCTACTGCATAAATGTGTAGAGGGCAACTCAGGGGTATCCCATTTGGAAACGGCTTGGACCCTCCCTACTGGGGTCTCTGGTAATTTAGGGTTGTAGCTTTAAAGGAACAACTGCAGCTGGGATCATGTTCTCAGATGGCCGTGCTCAGCTAAGTAGAGACATCAACCACTTGATTGATGGCAACTTAAGAATAAAGGGAAGCCCAGGGAGATGTCTGGAAAGGGATGTGTGAGTTTCAGCCAGACCATCACTGTGTCTGGGTCCAGATGGAGCTTCATTTCTAGGTACAGTGAGTCTTTATTCTTCAAGACATTGATCTCGGTCACCTGGGAGAGAAGTTTTCTGTGGCCTGTGCTGTGATTCTATGTGGAGGCTACTCACCAATGACCAAACTCTATTTCTCCTTCTTCTTGGGCACAGATGTAATTCACCTTCCTTTCCTGCAATGAGAGAAGCTTCAGTCCTACCTGTGGAGGAGGAAATGGCAACCCATTTCAGTAGTCTTTCCTGGGGACTCCCAAGAACAGAGGGGTCTGATGGGCTATAGTCCTTGGGGTCACAGAGTCAGACACAACTTACCTGGCAGAGTTTAAGAGGAAGGGTGAGTGCTATTTCTAAGCCAAAGCTAACCTTCTTTCTAGTCTCATAAAGTCCTTGTTCTTTCTTTATAGTTGAGAGTTAGTTTGACTGGGTATAGAATTGAATGTGGAAAATACAACTTTAGAACTTTGAAGGTATTGTTCAACCAACTTTCAGCAAGCAACATTACTCTTGAGATGTTTGCTGTCAGTCTGGTATCCTTTTCCTCTGTAGGTATTAGTCCTCTGATTTCATGGTGATGGCTTTCATATCTTATGAAAATGGCTGTCTTCAAACTTAAGACATGTTTTCTTCAATTTTTGTTCCCTGTTTTATTAATTTCCTCTATCTTCTATGTTCTTTCATTCCACAACTATTATTTTTGAAAGTTAGGCTAGTTTTATACCATTCCTGTTTCTTGCTTTATTTTTAGTCTATCAAATATTTTTCTTAGAAAAAAATTTCAAATTTTTATTCCAGTCTATTGCTTTCAAATCAATTCAGGAAATACATTTTTTTTTTAACTTTATAAGAAATCCTTCTTGCTCTTTGCTCTTTCTTCATCCTACCCTGTCCTTGTTTTGTGGATTCAAGATCTCTGTCACTCTGGAATATTGATTAATATCTGTACAATAATTTGTCTTATTTAATTTGGAATATCTATACTTTTTCTAGAATCATGGCTTCTGTTTATCTGGCTTATATTCTCCGTATTGTAGGATTTCGTTTGATGATTGTGTCTGTTCTATTGAATTGCAGAGCATCTGTCTGGCAGACTTATCTGGATTGTCCCATTTTATGTTAGAGCCGGATGTAACAAATGACCAAGAGGTCACTGTTGGGTGTCTGACAACTTCACTTTATGTTCACAGGGAGAGAGGTCAGCTATTAACTGGAAGAACTCTTGCCAAAAGTTGAAGGGCTTATTTGTGGTCACAATGGCACCCCACTCCAGTACTCTTGCCTGGAAAACCCCATGGACAGAGGAGCCTGGTAGGCTGCAGTCCATGGGGTCGTTAAGAGTCTGACACGACTGACTTCACTTTCACTTTTCACTTTGATACATTGGAGAAGGAAATGGCAACCCGCTCCAGTGTTTTTGCCTGGAGAATCCCAGGGACGGGGGAGCCTGGTGGGCTGCCGTCTATGGAGTCACACAGAGTCAGACACGACTGAAGTGACTTAGCAGCAGCAGCAGTATCTGTACAGTTGCTTGGTTTCCCAAAAACAATTCATTTACACTCTTTAGAGGAACATCTTCAGGTCTTGTAGATAAATGTCTTGCAGTTAGGTGTTCTGCTCCTAGAAGTGGGCATTTGAAAACGAATCCCCTTTTCTTTTTCAGCCTTTACCATCCTGTTGTGTTCAAGTCTGTAGGAGCTCCACTGGTACACTGGTTCCTTTGCAGCCAATTCAGGTATTTTATAAGCTTTGCTTTTCCCTGTTTTTATAGCTGCTATTTCTTGATTTTTTTTTTTTTTTTTGTCTTCCAGAACTCTGTTGAAATCTCTTATTTGCTGATAATCTTCCTGTATGTCTTTTCACTGTTGGATTTTAATACAAATTTCAATTTCCTCTCAGGAAGGAGAAAAGATGCACATGCACCATTTTGAACGGGAAGGTCCCACTATTTATTATTATTATAATGTAATAGTTTCAGTGTTGTTGGTTTGTAATTATGAGTGAAAGCAAATTCAAGCAAGACCCTCATGAAACCATGTGTGTTTATTCTGAAGAATCTACCTGACAAACTACATTGGAGTCCTAATTGTATCCAAAAATGTGAAATGCGAATGTCAGTTTTGAACAAGAGCTGAGCTTGGGAGACCTGAGCTGGGTGCTCATGTGGGGAGCCCTCGTAAGAGGGCAGAGGGTGAATTTTGTCTTTCTGTGCCTCACAGGCGTCTTAAGCTGAGAACTAGGGTCCTTCTGGGAGATGGTTGGACTCAGGAGGTAGCATTAGCTCTCAATGCACATTGTGATGAGAAACACAGCTTCTGCTGGATTTGTGTCCAAGGTTCCCGGCCCCAACTGATTTCCTGTCTGATGCTTATTGCATGGGGTGTGGGGAAAGAGGGGTCCTGACCCTTATCTGTGGGATTTTAGGTTAGCTAGGTGACAAGCCTCACTCGTTTCTCCTGCCTCCTGGGACTGCTGTCCCTGACTGAGGCTCCTGCTCTTTCCCTGTCTCTCAGCCCTTCGTGCTCCTGGGCCCTTCTGCCTGCTGTCTGCCATCTTGGGCAAACCCGGTCCGAGAACTGCCCAGTGAACAGCCCAGACAGAAGGGTAGACAACCGTTCCCCTCCTACAAATGTCCAGGTTCTCACTTGGCAGCTTCTGTTTTCTCCCTGCTCCTTCTGTGGTATTTTAAACCATTGGCATCCACTGCTTTCCAGGACACAAGGCAAGGTCATGAGGCACAACACAGAGGTAGACAGTGGATTCCCACCAAAGGAGGCTGAAGGGCACGCTGCATGTATCTGGGGGCCATCGTGGGCAGGCATCCCTGGCTCTAAGGAATACATGCCAGGCCCAGTGGAGGAGAGCTTGGGCCCCTGTGTGGTGGATTTAGCTGATGGCTACAGTGTATAGATGGGGCAGCTAACAGAGTTTTCTCCTGGCAAGAGTAATTCAACAGGGAAGACACATGTTGGCCATTAAATGAAGGTCTGTTCATGTCACCAGATGACAGGCTTACCTCCAGACTGTGTTTCAAAGACCTCCACGTCTGAGTGTAATTTTAACATGGCACTCCAGGCCCTTGTGTTTAAAGGTTCTTGTTCCCCACGTGGACTTTGGGCCAAGCAGTGCTCGTTTGTTAGCAAGGACTCCGTTCTTTCTTCTGCAAGGAAATTTCCCCTAAAAGCAGAGACAGGCACTTCTTTCCTGACGGTCCCATGGGCAGGAGTGTTTTCACTTTTGTGGGGTCATCTGTTCCTTCACTGGGGCCGCTCCTAGCTGATTTGCTCTGGGCTGGCATCTTGATGTATCCTCTAAGGGACACCTAGATGTGATGCCCCTGGAGTTAGTGCCAAGGTAACAGAGAACAAGGAAGGACTGGGACTTCTTGGTCCTTGACTGGAGGGCAGAATTCAAGCCCAGGCCCTTGGCTAAGACTCCAAAGGGGTCTCAGCCTTTCAACCCAAGTCCCTCAGGCTGGAAGCCCAGCCCCATGAGGTCTGCAGAAATTTCTGTGATCTGCAATGAGGTGACAGTCTGTAGCTGCCTGCCTATCACATTAGCTCAAACTTCTGCCTCCTACCTTTCCATGGACTTTATTTCACTTTATGTGAAGTTCATGCTCAAGAAAGAAGACAGTGAAGCAGGTGGCCTGACCCCCACCCATGCTGGACGTGCTCTCGCTCAACAAGGCAGGTGTGGATGTGGTCCCGGTCCCCTCTCCTGCACATCGTGGTCTGTAGACCTGTGTTCTCACTCTAAGGTCTGTACCTTTGGGTACCTTTTGCCCATTTTGTTGGTCACCTCTGAACCACTCACAGCTCCACATACTTGACTTAGTGGATACGGTGTATTACAAAGATGAAATTAATGTCATATTTTCCAAAACTGAGAGTCTTAGAAGGCCCATTTATCTGTCATCTGATCTGATTTCAACTTATTTCTACATATCTTCATTTCCATGTATTTGACTACATTTATTTCCAAGTTATTAGGTGCTTATGAATTCATTCTATGATGTTTTGAGAGATGCTCGTGTTTTTGGTGCCTCAAAGAGTGAGAATCTGTCCTTGTGACTCTGGATTTATTCATTCCTCATGGCTACTGCTGACTGACTTTGGCATAATTAATTCTGATAACATGAAGTTTTTATATTTTTCTTCCTGAAACAGCAACTTCACAGTTAACAAATAATCTAAGACACAAAGTTCTGCACGTATTTGTCTTCATTATATAATTAAAAGGTGACAAAGATGTGCCACTTTCAAAAACATTCTAGCTAGTTACTGAATTTTTATCCACTGAGTGGGTGTCCTAAATCCTCCCATCAAACCCTCACCATTTAGAATTCCCCACCTCTCTGAGATTTTTATGATTTTACAAATATAATTATTATTCTGGTAAGATTCCAGAAAATCAAAGCCATGTCCCCCCAGTGGCACGAGACTCTGGCCCAAGTATGGGCCGTGTGACGGGGAGCAGATCAAGCTGGGCGTCTGGAGATGGTGCGCGGTTATCAGTCACCTGGAATTGCAGGCCTGACAGCACGCCGGGGAGGCACCTGGAGCCACTCATTGACTCCCAATGACAAAGCCGTTCTGCATATTGCATTTCTGCTAATCAACTGAGCCTCCGTGGTGGCTCACACATCAAGGCTGGCTCTCAGAGGAGGCGCGGGGAGGGAGGTGTGAAGGAGACAGCCGAGGGGCCAGCGTGACCCAACATGCCGTGGAGCGAGTTGGGCCCCCTGACGCATCCAGCTCCGCCAGCAGCAGGGGCCCTCCCTGCCTTCCCCCTCCCTGGTCAGGGGTAGAGGCCTCCCTGTTCACCACCCAGGCCTGGTACCTACTACTTCGAGCAATGGACCCCTGCCTTTTTGGCTCTGAGATATGTGTATTTGGCTCTTCAACTTCTTTTGGTGTTTTCCTTAAAAATTTTACTGAAGTGTTGCTGTTTGACAATGCTGTGTTCTTCTGTGTATAGCAAACAGCTATCCGTATATGTACACAGTGAAAAGTGAAGTCGCTCAGTCATGTCCGACTCTTTGCGACTCCGTGGACTGTAGCCCACCAGGCTTCTCCATTCATGGGGCTTTCCAGGCAAGAATACTGGAGTGGTTTGCCACTTCCTTCTCCAGGGGATCTCCCCCACCCAGGGATCGAACCCAGGTCTCCCGCATTGCAGGCAGATGATTTACCCTCTGAGCCACCATGTATATCCCCTCTTTATTAGATTTCCTTCCCATTTAGGTCATCATAGAGCACTGAGTAGATACAACCCCTGTGCTATAAAATAGGCTTTCTTTAGTTATCTGTTTTATACTTAGTGCATATATGTCAATCCCAATCTCCCAATTCATCCCACCCTCTCTTTATCCCCTTGGTGTCCATGGGTTTGTTCTCTCTGTCTGTGTCGCTATTCCTGCTTTGCAGATAGGACCATCTGCAGCATTTTCCTAGATTCAAAATACATGTGTTAATATACAATATTTGTGTTTTTTTTTTTTCTGTTTCTAACTTACTTCATTTGTATGGCAGTCTCCAGGTCCACCCATGTCTCTGCAAATGCCATAATTTTGTTTCTTTTTATGGCTGAGTCATAGTCCATTAGGTATATGTGCCACATCTTTATCCATTCACCTGTTGATGGGAATTTAGGTTGCTCCCATGTCCTGGCTATTGTCAACAGGGCTGCAATTCATGGAAGTATGGTTTTCTCCAGGTAAATGGCCAGGAGTGGGATTACTGGGTCATATGATAGCTCTATTCTTCGTTTTTTAAGGGCTCTCCATATATCTCCCTAGTGACTCTATCAGTTACATTCCCACAACAGTACAGGAGGGTTCCCCTTTCTCCATACCCTCTCTGGCATTTATTGTTGTAGGGTTTTTGATGCTGGCCATTCTGACCAATGAGGGGACCTCACTGTAGTTCTGATTTGCATTTCTCTAGTAATTAGCGATGCTGAGCATCTTTTTGCGTGCCTCTTGGTCATCTGTATGTCTTCTTCTCTGGAGACGTGTCTGTCTGTGCCATCCTCCTTTGCCCACGGTGCATCGTCTCCATTCACCTTTGTGCCTCAAAACCTATCTGTGTGCCCCAGGATGCATGGACTTCAGTGCTCTGCCCGAGCATTGGCTGGTATCTGAGATTGTAAAACATGACAGAAGGAGAGGAACTCTTCCGTACAAACACGCTAGACAACATATGAGGCTTGAAAGAGTGGGTTGGAGACATCTCAGTGGTGATGACCTACATTGCTCGTCTAAGTGCAGCTCCCCATGCCCCAGACCTCCAGCAGCTGACAGTCAGCTGGGTCACCGCTCCCATTACTTCTGAGCTCTTGAGGCTAATTCTGGTTGAGCTGCTGCTCCACGGTGGGGTCTGGATTTGACCACAGAAGGTTCGTGAATACAATAGAGGGTCAAGATGAGGAATGTCAGTGGCAGGCTAGGTTGAACTGCAGTGAGCGGGCTTGGCAACCTGTCAGGGGATGTGTGGGGAGAGGCATAGGCTGGAGGCTCAGAGTTCGTGCTGTCCTTTCAACAGAGGCCTTTCCAGTTTTCTGCTCTGTACGCCTTTCTCTGATGGCCCTCAAAACACATCATCTCTGCCTTAAAATTGGAGTCTTGTTAAATTATGCTAGAAAGAAAGATCATTAGATGAATAGAGGCTCACAAACAAGTCTCAAGATGTCTTCACATAGGATTTTGTCATGAGGGTTGAATGTAGCTGACTATAGTAAACTATAATGAATTAAAGTAAACATTGACTAAATGAATGAGGGCATTCTGTGTGCTCAGTGCTGTACCAGACACGTGGGTCATAAAGGTAAATGAAAGAGTGTCTGTAAGTCTCTCGAAGGCGAGACCTCTGGGGAGCTCCCTGGATGCGTAGCTCCAAGAGGCAGAGGTGGAGTCGGGGCTGCAGACCAGGCTGTCCTTAGAAGGCCATTTTCAGACCTTTGTAAGCATCTTTGGTATGGAAGAAGGATGATTGGAATTCTCAGCATCTGGAAGAACAAAAGCCTTCCCAGTGGCTCATCCCTTAGGTACTCATACTTTCATAATAAAAAATTATTATATAAGCAGATTATATAATTCCACATTGTTGTGTGCCCAGCAGCCCTTCTTCCTTTTAGTTAGGATATCACATCCTGCTGCTTATGGGAAATGCTCCCCAGATCTCTTCTCACATCCCCAACCTGCCACAGATGTTCTAGTCTGTTGCTCAGAAATGGGAACAGCCACCTCCTCCCAGGCTACTGGACTGGGTCTAATTGTATCAGAGACATGGGTGCCCACATTTGGGTTTTCTTGCTGCTGCTGTTTTTGTCCATTCTGAACTGCTGATCTCCCCCCGTTAGTCTGGAAGCTGCTTCAGAGCAGAGACCCTCTCTGTCTGGTTCGATCCCCTGTGCCCACCACCAGGCATGTGTCTGTCATACAGGGTATACTCAGTCAGTGTTTGAATGAAAGAATGGCTGAACTCACTTCCTGTCTGAAGGAATGAATGGACACTCAGTCCAAACTGAGAACTTTCCTAGGACTTTTCTGATAGCCTTATGTGAGAGGGTTTTCTTTCCATTTGTCATAAAACTGCAAGGAGAATTGCAACAGCGCATCCTGTGGCCACAATGCCCTCCTGGACCAGTTGGAGAGAGGAGACTGGCATGGTATGAGGCAAGCTGAACTGGGAGATGGTAGAGGGTCTTGGCTCCAGCTGCCCCCAAGTTCATCAACACTCCTTCTCTTTCCAGTAACAAGATCCAGAAAGTCCCCCTTTTCGATGAATGGGTTTTTGTCACAGGCAACCAAGGAAACCTGATAATTTCAGTCAGGAGCAAAAAGATTTGCTCTTGGTGCCATGAACTCAGAATTTTCTTTTCCTTGCTAAAGGTAGTATCTACCTTCTTTAAAAGTGTTGTGTGTTAGTCACGCAGTTGTGTCCGACTCTTTGTGACCCCATGGACTGCAGCCCATCAGGCTCCTCTGTCCATGGAATTCTCCAAGCAAGAATACTGGAGTGGGTTGCCATTTTCTTCTCCTTCTTTAAGGATGTTTATAAAAGGCCACGTTAGATCCGAGGGTGAAAACGCTCCGCAAACTTTAATCTGAGGTGAGTGTAGGCTACTAAGTTTTGCTCCGAGACCTTAGAAAAATCGCTTAGTCGAATCTGCATGTAAGGTCTAATCTGTGAAACAGGCGCACTTTGTTGAGGCTTTGTCCCTCCAGCTCCTCCCCGCCCCGCCCCACCCCTGTTTTCCCTGACTTTTCCCATCTTCTTAGGTCAACACCGCCCTTCAGTCACTGGACCAGAGGGAGGCCAAGCCCTCCTCCTCCCTGCCTGCCTGTGCCATGGGGTCCACTTCTCCCGAGTCCTGCCCCCCTGCCCACCTTCCTCGGATGCTCTTGTGGCCCCATCTGTTCCTGCCTGCTGCTCCAGGGCCTAGGGTCAGAGACACCTGTGGTACAGGGACCTGACCAGGCCTCTGTCCAGCTTCCAGTCAGCACTGTGTTTTGTTTTTCTCTTTCCTGGCCAACGTCGACGCTTCCTGACTCGCCTTCTGCTCCCTCCCGGCCCCATTGCAATGGAGTTTCCACTCCTGCTTCACTCCTGAGCCATGAATGAATGGGATGAACCATTCCCATTCATAAATGAATGAATGAATGAGCCACAGGACCACCGGTGGTCTGCTGATTGGTAGTGCATGTGTGCATCTGTGTACAACCATGGATTTGTGTGGGAGTGGGGATGTGCCTGTGGGAGTGTGCCCCTCGAGTTGTCTGTTGCACCCATGCTCTCAGGCCAAGCTGGATCCATCCACCTGTGTGCAGCCCCCCCAGCACCCTGCCGGGCCATGGGCCTCCCCTCCCCCAGCCCACGCTGGCCCCTGGCCCCTAACTCAGACCCACTCCATCATCAGTCCTCACTCAGCCCTCTTCCACCTGACTCACCATGTGCTAAGTTCAAGGCCTGGGACCAGGCTGCTGAGACACAGTTAAAAAAACAAATGCTCATTCTGCATTTATCCTGTCCTGGAGTCTGTTTGATGTCTGGTTTTCAAAAATCTTCAACGCTTGCGGCTGAGGCCTCCAGCAAAACCTCGCTTCTTGCCATTAAAATGTGCGGAAAAAACCAGCCAGGCTGGTCCCCTTCCCACGAAGGCCACACAAAGGCTTCCATGTTAATTGCATGTAGCCTACCGCAGCCTCGCAGTTTTTCTTTATACAATAACTGATATGTAAACTGTGATTGTGCTTGGAAATTACATCCACTTAAATTCTAGTTTTGAGACCGAGCACGTGAGAGAGCCATGGCCCTCTTCCTTAACAGGCCTGCATGCCGGGTGTTGGCCTGGTTCTTCTTTTTGGAGTGAGTCACGCTGGCAAAGGTGACACAGGACTTGGCTGATGGTGGGGCCCATGAAAGCAGCGATGGTGAGCGGGTAATGAAAGGGAAACTTCAGTTTTGGTGCCACAGGGAAAAGTCGAACTTTTGGGTGGTAATAATAACAATTTTCATCCTGATAAAATTTGCCATGAGCATTTCATGAGAAACACTGGGCTGGATGAAGCACAAGCTGGAAATATGCAGATGACACCACCCTTATGGCAGAAAGCAAAGAACTAAAGAGCCTCTGGATGAAAGTGAAAGAGGAGAGTGAAAAAGTTGGCTTAAAGCTCAACATTCAGAAAACTAAGATCATGGCATCCGGTCCCATCATCTCATGGCAAATAGATGTGGAAACAGTGGAAACAGTGGCAGACTTTACTTTTTTGGTCTCCAAAATCACTGCAGATGGTGACTGCAGCCATGAAATTAAAAGATGCTTACTCCTTGGAAGGAAAGTTATGACCAACCTAGACAGTATATTGAAAAGCAGAGACATTTGCCAACTTTGCCGACTTTGCCAACAAAGGTCTGTCTAGTCAAGGCTATGGTTTTCCAGTGGTCATGTATGGATGTGAGAGTTGGACTATAAAGAAAGCTGAGCGCCGAAGAATTGATGCTTTTGAACTGTGGTGTTGGAGAAGACTCTTGAGAGTCCCTTGGACTGCAAGGAGATCCAGCCAGTCCATCCTAAAGGAGATCAGTCCTGAATATTCATTGGAAGGACTGATGCTGAAGCTGAAACTCCAATTCTTTGGCCACCTGAAGGGAAGAACTGACTCATTGGAAAAGACCCTGATGCTGGGAAAGATTGAAGGCGGGAGGAGAAGGGGATGACAGAGGATGAGATGGTTGGATGGCATCACCAACTCAACGGACATGAGTTTGAGTAAACTCTGGGAGTTGGTGATGCACAGGGAGGCCTGGTGTGTTGCAGTCCATGGGGTCGAAAAGAGTCAGACATGACTGAACTGAAGTGAAAATGTGCCCCTGTTGGATCTCCTGTACAACAGTGCCCGGGTGAATGCCAGCACCCATGGCTGTGATGTCATGACTGCCTTCTCTGCATTCAGACACAAGTCTCCTCAAGTTCATCAAAGCTGTCATCTCGACGGATTCATGTGACAACACGGCAAGGTCAAAGGTCAGTGCCAGGTGTGACTTGTGTGGCTCAGCCCTGCTCAGAGCTGGACTTGAGCACCAGCAAGCGTGGAGAAGGAGCTGGCTTCTCTTCTTCCTTGATTACAGGTTCCCTAGTGAAGTCCATGGGCCCCTATTTGGCAGCACTGAATCACCGCAGACAGGAAGTGGACTTGGATAGGCTGGTGTGCCTGGTGCTAGGAGACTAGGAGCCCAGAGGAGAAGCATCACATGCTGGGCCCACCTACGGATATGAGGAATGCCACCTTCACACTCAGAGCTGCTCAGACAATGTGGCCTGTGTGAAGACAGGGGTGGGGCCCAGTCTCTGCAGAGGGTCTCCAGCCAGCTCCTGTGCCTGCACTGAGAAGCCTTCAGTGGGGAGGGGACGTGCCTGGTGGAGGAATCCTCCCCTTCCTCCTTGACTCTCAGTTCCCTCCCCCCAGCCCACCACCCACCCGTGACCCCCACTCACGTTTTGAGCATCACCCGCCCTGCTCCTAGGCTTCAGGCAGCCGGAAATACTCCGTCTTGTGTGCCTCCTCTATAGATGTTTTTTTCACTGGGAGGGCTCCTGGAGAAAACAGCGAGCTGCTTGGAAAGTACGGAGCTCACAGCCCCAGGTCGGGCCCACCCGGCTCCCCAGGGCAAGGGTCCCCTTCAGCCTCCCTGGCTTCGGCTCCTGTAGCATGAGCTCTGACTTCCAGGCAGCTGCGGTGAGGCCACCTCCCGCCTGGCTGTTGGTGACCCCATGGGAGGCCCTGAGCTGCTGTCCGATTCCAGCGCGGAACCTGAGATGAGGGCCCGCCACCGTAGGCACAGGCTCACCACTGTGGGCGGGTCTCCATCTCCGCCCCTCAGTCCCTCACCCCTGAGGCCAAGGGCAGAATATGTCTGTCTCACCCGGATCCATCGAGCCTAACAGGGTGTGGGGTGGAGATTCAAGCCAGATGTCCAGTCCCCACCCAGGCGCAGTCGTGGTGGCTGAGTCGGAGGGAAGAGACGCACTTCCTCTGCTTGTGCCTGAAGTCCCGGTAGTGGGGATTGTGAGGGCCCCAGGCAGCACCTCCATCAGGAAGCCCCTGAGGACTGCCGCCTCCTGGACTGTCAGTCTTGCTGCTCCAATGCAGACCCAGGCTCCTTGCCCACAGCGTCCCCTGCCACCCTCTCCTGCACCTCCTTCCCAGGGGAGCTGGCACACCTGCTTCCCAGGCATGCCCTTTCTCACCTGGCCAGGTGTGGCCTCTCTCAGCAGCATTTCCAGCCTTTCTGCTCCACGGTGTGGGGGACAGAGCTCAACGGCCCCGAACACCCTGAGGATATATTTGCGACCCTTGATCTTGACCCTGGGGTCTTTGAGCAGGGACTATGCTGTGTTTATCCTTGAATCCCCAAGCCTGGAGCTGAGCCGGGAATGAGGTTAATTCCCTGCTCAGTGGTGGGTGCTCAGACTGCTTTGTGGGCACCCCTTTTCTTCAGTGGGGCTTCCATGTCCCTGGTCCTTCCCCTGGGTCTGATGCCCAGGGAATGCAGGCTACTGATGCTTCTGCAGCCAAGGGCACGCTGGCTGGACAGGGCTTCCTGACAACTGCCCAAGTCGGGCAGCGTCTCAGGCCAGGCTCGCCAAGGTCTGGAGCCCGCTCGTGGGAACTGCGGCTTTCTGGCCAGTAACATGGGATGGGACTGTTCCCATTGGGCTTCTCAGGAGGGGTGGATTTGTGCCCCATGGTTTAGGGGACGGAGCTCAGTGGCCCCACACACCCTTGGGATATATTTCCTACTGTTGACCTTGATCATGAGCTCTTTGGACAAGGACTATACTGTGTTTATCTTTGAATTCCTCAAGCCTGGACGTGCATTCTCAAACAACTAATGGTTACTGCGGCCAGAATTTCCATGCAGAGAAACAAAATACAATTTTTTTGCTTTGAAAAAGTGGATGGGAGCTAGTTGTCCTGATATTGTTTATTTCCCTTGGTCAAACCATGCAAAACCCCCCTAAACTCACAATGGAGCAACTTCCATTTCAGATCAGTTTCTCCTCCTCTAACATGGTCTATTTATTTTTATTGGTTTGTTTCTCATTAAATCCTTCAATTACTCTGCAGTGTAAAATGGTGAAATTATTGGCATGTGCCACCTTCATCATGTATCTGCGTTTGCTTATTACACGTGCAGAAAATGCCTGAACGGTATTTGGTTCTGTTGTGGATTGAGACAGAGTTAATAAATATTATTTGGTGTTTTTTTTTCCCTGAGAAGCACTGCTTTTCTTGATTGTTTTTTACAGTTGGATTGGGAATATTGATTTATTCACCGCTGTTACAATAATTGTATACAAGGAACGAAAAATGCGGAGGTAACATTTCATCAGCTCCAGCAGATTAATTAGTTGTAGTAGATTAGGTACAGTGTTGCAGGGAAGATTTGCATTTAGAGGAAGAAAAAGTTTCTTCTTCTTCTGTTTTTGATCTTAAAAAGGCCAAGAGAATTTAATAGAGATGTTTTACCCGAAGCTGCTTCACTCATTAGTCAGTCAGTATTTCTGATGAGTCTAAAGGAACACAGTAAATAGGATCTCTGCCTCCTAAAAGAAGATGCTTGATGAATTATTGTGGGGAAAGGCCATGCAAAACCGAAAGAGTTTCTTACAGAGGAAATTTTAAAAATTAGGAGAGTTTGAATACATCAATGCCCCAATAAAAGTTCCTTCCACGGATTTTCGTGAGGGTTTCGGTATTCAAGAAACAAAAAGATTCCTTTGTATTTTTGTAACCAAACCCCATGCATCATAGTAGTTTTATTTGCACTTATTCTACTGAAATGCAAAGCAGCCTGAAGATGCGAAGATTCTGTTTCCTTCGTAGTTTCTCAGGTGGGAAAACCTTCAAGTATCCTGCAAGCAAAAACCTTAGTTCTCCCTGGGTAAAACTGAGAGATGAACAGTGAAGTCTAGGCACGTCTCACATTCCTGATCCGGGCTGATCCAACGGAACAAGAAGTGTTTCCAGGATTGGACCAGAGGCATTAAAGAGACTCCACACCTCCATTCTCTCGCATCTCTGAACAGGAGGCTCTATTCCTCCTCCGATGGACTCCCAAGGGCTGAACCTCCTGCATCACTGTTGCTAAGGGCTTGGGTCATGGCAGGAGGCGTTTCTAACCTAAGATACAGCGGAAAAGTGCAGCAGAGCTGGGGGAGGAGAGTTAAAGGGGTGGAAAAGTGGGGCAGGAAGCAAAGGAAGAGGAGACAGACCCAGACTGTGTGCGGGCAGAGAGGGGAAGACATAGGTCTGCTGTGCAGGTGCCAGGTTCAGAGTGAGGCATCAACTAGACAGCTCTGGGTGCCCACGCTGTAGACTGTGGTGCTGACCGGAGAGGAGGGCTGCAGTGCCTGCTTGTGCTGGGTGATGTGGGAATTACCTGGATCCCAGCATCTCCATTTTCCAGGGACAATGCGTCCATCACTATTCGTACAGGCCCACCTGGGAATTCAAGCAGGGTTGGGGAGCACGGATGGCTTTGAGACTACAGAGGAGGCACATACCTGACTGCCGTGGTCACTTTAGGCTGGCTTCCGGGACGTGGGATCCCCCAAGGTTAAAGCATGCCTTCGTGTCTCATGCCCTAGATTTCAGCTGGTTTCTTCTGTCTGCTTCGATGTCGTTCTCTGGTTTCTCTTTTTACTTAACCACTTGCTGAGCATGTTGCAAGAATACTTTTTTTTTTTTAAGTTTTCAGATATCTAAAGCACATTCCCCATTTATTTCTTCTTGTGATTCAGAAATACAGGATAAGAACATTAGGTTACAATTCTGCCACAAAATAGAATTAAAACTTAAAGTAGCAAACATGGGTTCTAACATATATCAGGATAGCCATATGCACTCTTATCAGCTTAAAAATGTCCTTAGGGTTATCAGTCAAGCAAGTGTAAGATATAATAGCTATTATCTGCTCTTCAAAACACCAAATCTGCCATCACTGCTCTGAACTAAATAAGATTTAGTCCAGAATATGGAAGGTTATGGTTAGTAGGTATTTTCCAAAGCTGAATCACTGAGAACTTAAAAACAAAACTTAGAGTTGGAGTGGTCTTGGGATGCTGAAAAGTTCTGTCTTTGGTTGGACACTGGTGGTGTGACCCCAAGAGTCAAATTCCATATGCCCCCCACCCAAGGCCACTGGATGCCTTCATGTTGAAGCTGCTGCTGACTGTCACAAAGAACCCATGGCCTCCCACTCAACTCCCCAGGAATGGTCTCCGCTGTGATGAAGCTCGGTTGGGATGAGACGTGGGCGTCCCAGCATACTTTTTCTGTTGTTAGAACAGGGACACATGGCCATCTGAAGTTTCCTTTGAAAGGACAAAACCAAGATCCTTCAACATGGATGCTGCCCGTGGGGTGGCCTCTACTCTGAACCTGTCCTTCTGAAGCCCAATTCTGAACCGTGCAACTTCCTTCCAATTTTCACCTAAAAAAAATGTCAAGGTAGCAGACAACTTTAAAGAAGAGAGCAAAGAGCTTTGTCCACCCTTCGCCTGGGGCCACATCTTAGTGAGTGCGCACATGTGTGCCTTCTGAATCCCCCCAGATACTGGAGCACACATCTCCTAAGAGCAAGGGCACAAACAGAATGCTGTACATTGCTGGGGATGTAAGAGGTCAAATACGTCAGCTTTAGTCAGGTTTCCCCAATTGTTTTAACTGTTGCTGTTGTTCAGTTGTTCAGTCATGTCTGACTCTTTGAGACCCCATGGTCTGTGGCATGCCAGGCTTTCCTGTCCTTCACTATCTCCCACAGTTTGCTCAAACTCATATCCGTTGAATTGGTGATGCCATCCAGCCAACTTGTCCTCTGTCACCTCCTTCTCCTCCTGCCCTCAATCTTTCCCAGTATCAGGGTCTTTTCCGATAAGTCAGCTCTTTGCATCAGGCGGCCAAAAGATTGGAGCTTCAGCTTCAGTATCAGTACTTCCAATGAATATTCGAGGTTGATTTCCTTTAGGAGTGATTGGTTTGATCTCCTTGCTGTCCAACAGACTCTCAAGAGTCTTCCACAGCACCAAAGTTTGAAAACATCAATTCTTCAGTGCTCAACCTTCTTTATGGTCCAATGCTCACATCCGTACATGACTATTGGAAAAACCATAGCTTTGACTATATGGACCTTTGTCAGCAAAGTCATGTCTCTGCTTTAAAATATACTATCTGGGTTTGTCATAGCTTTTCTTCCAAGGAGCAAGCCTCTTTTAATTTCATGGCTGCAGTCACTGCCTGCAGTGATTTTAGAGCCCCAAGAAAATAAATATTATTAAATTGTTTTAATAATATGAAATAATCCTCACCTCAGACCTAATGGAGGATAACTTAGTACATTTGGTGGTTATTCATTTTTATAACTTTAAAGGAAATAAACATTTTATTAATTTAATGATGAACCATAGCTCTTTAGTGCATAGTAGGCATTTCAAGTTTGGTGATGAGTTGATGCTTGGATAAGAAAAGTCCTCCCTTCCCATTTGAGACTAGTTTGGTGCAGCTTCCTTTGTCAGTGGGTTGAATTTCTTCTGTTAACTTGCATGGAGAAGAAGCACTGTTACTGTGCAGACTTGGAAATTTTTGCCTGCAAACTTGGTACTATGCTCCCCTCTTGGAGAGCTGCGTGCTGTCACAGAGAAGAGTGAAGGGGCTGTAAGAAAGGGCCCCCCGCCGCTGTGCAGCTGTCTCCCACTCATTCTACCGAGGAGCCCCCACTTGGCAGGTCCTCCTGTGCCAGGGGGCCAGTTGCAAGTGAATTAACGCCTATTGTTGTTTAGTCGCTCAGTCGTGTCTGACTCTTTGTGACCCCATGGACAGTAGCCCGCCAGGCTCCTCTGTCTATGGGATTTCCCAGGCCAGAATACTGGAATGGATTGCCATCTCGTTTACCAGGGGATCTTCCTGACCCAGGGGTCGAACCTGCATCTCCTGCATTGGCAGGTGGATTCTTTACCACTGAGCCACCAAGGAAGCCCTACCAACCTTTGCAATTCCACCGAATTCTGTGAAGGCAGTTTGAGGATGGCCTTGACCTTGTGAGCTGGTCTTCCCCTAAGACGCCTGCACTTCTCTGCACTAAACACCCTGGCTTGGGGCTCCTGACAGTGGACGCGGTGGGGCTGCCTGGCTGAAGCCTCTTTCCTGATGCACTCGGTTGCTCGGTTCCCATAAGCAAGTTCTGAACTATCTCGGAGCCTAACATTTTGGGATGTAGAGCTTCCTTCTGGACAATGGTCCGAGGAATGCCCAGACAACTTTCCAGCCCTTTGGATAAAATGAATAGATGTTGATTAAAGCATTCTTCACTGACATGATGAGTCATTCACATACCCCCTCTGCCTCTCTGCAGAACCCAATAAAATAATTCTAGATCTCTCCGGCGCACAAGAGAGCACTGCCCTTGTTTAGGACCAGGCCTCTGGAAGGCCCACAGGGATTCTTCAGGTAAGGCTGGCCTGCAGGCTGCTGGGCCCCCCACATCCTGTCCGGCTAAGCGGCCACCCGTCGTCTTCAGCTGGTCATCCCTATCAGGTACCCGCTTGTCCAGCGTCTTGACCTAGACCCTGTAGAAGGACTTATTTCTTGAGTTCCTGGGTGCAGGGCTCTGCTGGGGGCTAGAGTGAAGGTTTGAGGACCTATGATGATGTCCTTATTTGTCTGCCTGCCATCATCCATGGCTTCCCAGCAGGACGCTCAGCTGGGGATCCTCAGTGTCCCCGGGCCAGGCTTCCCTCCTGCCTCTGCCACTTGCCAGCCTTGGCACTTTGACTTTCTTACTAAATGCTCTTCCCAAGACTGTTTTTCTCCTGAGTTAAATAGGAAGAAACCTGTCCTTATAAAACTCCTCTTGGTCTAAATAAGCTCCTGTTTGTGAAGCTTCTGCTGCTCACATGCAGTTTAGTAAATGTATACTCCCTCCCTGCAGCTCAGATGCTCAGGGCTCAGCGGCGTGGAAGAAGGCACACTCTTGGTGTCATCTTGGGCTCCACAGCTCTAAGGGGCAGGGTGGCACCACTGGCCGAGAGCTCCAGCCTCACTAGAGGGCCCTTGCTTTGGAGATGGAGATGCCAGCCTGGCTTCCCCTCCCCCTCACGAATTGCCCCAAGTGCGGGTGACTCTGAGAAGCCACTGGGTCACGTGGGCTGAGCATGTCTCCACTTCTTCCCTGTAGAGGGGATGCTTCAGTGTTGGCATCCTTGGTCTGAGGACCCTTCTCGTCAATGGAGGAGGGTAGAAGGAAGCCCCCTGATGGAGAAGAACGAGACCCTCCCCTCCACTTCGCAGCTGGACAGAGGAGAGGAGTATAGCCCAGGGCCCAGTGTGGGGTATCCTTGGGGGGCACCTGTGGATGGAGACACTGAGGATGACCAGGTGGAACCAGACTGAGTTGGGCAGGATGCCAGGAGAATCTAACCGGGCTGGGTGGTTTTTCAGAGCTTGCTTCAAGGGCCCCCTCCAGAAAGGGATTTCAATTCAAATTTCCTGCCAGGTTCCGAAGCATTGGTTCATTTCCTTCCCTTTCTATTCGGCTCGAAGTTCTGAGTCTTTGCTAGCCTTCACAGCATCTGTGGATACGTTGAAGACTCAGCCTCGTGAAGGCGATCGATAGTCTAATAGGAACTTCACAGCGCAGCTCTGATGAAGCAAAACCCATTTCTGTCCGAACCAGCTGGGGATGGAGGGAGGAAGCCTACGGAATAAATCCTGGAGAGCAGCTCTAGTGGAATCGCTTTCTGCCTCTAATTGATCTTCCGCTTCTCAAGGAAAAGGAAATTAACAACCAGTGTGTGGTTTTCCTAAGAAAACCTGTGCTTTCCCAAGCAGGAGCCACAACGCTCTGCGGGGCCGGCTTGCGGCTCCTGCTCAGCCAGGGACATACTGTTGGCATTTACTAGAAACTAGCTTCCAGCTGAATACCTGGGTACCCGCAGGGCACACCCCCTCAGCCCGCTGCCCTCCTCTGAGGGGCTGAGCAGATCTGGAGCAGGGTTCCACCCATTCCAGCACAGGAGTCCCCAACAGGGTGCACCCCAGGGGCAATCTGGCCGGTAAGGAGACCAGAGCCATGGCCTCCATTCAGAACCTTGGAATCTTCTGCCTGGACCAAACCCTGCCTGCCCTCCACCACATGCAAACGTGAAATAAACTGTTTTAAAGAAAGCAAACTCACTAAGATGTGTATGTTAAGTGTGAGAAATTCTGTGTATCGGCTGTATCTGAATAATATCCCTGGTGGCTCAGAAGGTAAAGAATCCGCCTGCAATACGGGAGAGCTGGGTTCAGTCCCTGGGGTGGGAAGATCCTCTGGAGAAGGGAACGGCTACCCACTCCAGTATTCTTGCCTGGAGAATTCCATGGACAGAGGAGCCTGATGGGCTACAGTCTATGGGGTCACAAAGAGTTGGACATGACTGAGCGACTTTCACTTTTCATATCTGAATAAAGCTTAAAAAAATCTGTATTGCTTTCACTTAAAAAATACATATAGTAGGGTTCCCAGGTGGTTCAGTGGGTAAAGAATCCACCTGAAATGCAGGAGATGTGTGTTCAGTTCCCGAGGCAGGAAGATTCTTTGGAGAAGGGCATGGCAACCCTCTCCAGTATTCTTGCCTAGAGAATCCTATGGACAGAGGAGCCTGGTGGGCTACAGTCCTTGGCATAGCAAAGAGCTGGACATGACTGAAGTGACTGAGCATGCATGCAAGAGCTGTATAGCACAGGGAACTCTGTTCCCGTTTAGGAACAACCTAAATGGGAAAAGAATTTGAAAAGGAATTGGCACATGTTTGTGTATAACTGAATCACTTTGCTGTATTCTTGAAACTAACATGACATTGTTAACCAACTATACTCCAATATAAAATAAAAAGCAAAAAAAAAATATATATATATATAGAGAGAGAGACATGCTGAAATTAAGCTTTAGACTTTTCTGATAGAAACTTCTGCACCAGCCATCCCAAGGTGAGAGTGTGTGTGTGTTGTGTATGTGTATTATGAGTGTGTGTTTGTGACATGTGTATTGTGTAGAGTGTGTGTGTGTGGTGTGTATAGTTGGTGAGTTTGTGAGTGTATACGTGTTTGTTTGTGACATGTGTATTATGTAGAGTGTGTGCGTGTGTGTGTGTGTGGTATGTATAGTTGGTGAGTGTGTGACTGTATATTTGTGTGTGACCTGTGTGTTGTGTAGAGTGTGTGTGTGTGTGTGATGTGTGTGTTGTGTAGAGTGTGTGTGAGGTGAGTATTGTGTAGAATGTGTGTGTATGTATAGTAGGTAAGTGAGTGAGTGTATATGTTCGTTTGTGACCTGTGTATTGCGTAGAGTGTGTGTGTGTGTGGTGTGTATAGTGGATGAGTGTGTGAGTGTATATGTGTGTGTGACCTGTGTGTTGTGTAGAGTGTGTGTGATGTGAGTATTGTGTAGAATGTGTGTGGTGTGTATGGTGGGTGTGTATGTGTGGGGGTGGTGGCTAGGTGTGCGTTCCCTACAGTTTCTCTGATGTCCAGAGCTCTGTACCCTAGCGGGCTCCCCTTCTGTAAGGGTGGAATGCTGGGGGGACTCACGGAAGGGGCACTGAGATGGAAGGGGCCGTGACTCGGCAAAGAGACAGCAGAGCTGGCCTGTGCGGGCAGGGGTGCTACGGCAGCTCCGACGGCGGGGCTGCAGCCCACGGGTAATCACACGGGGCTGTCCCCTCCCCTCCCCCGTGGTGGCGGCTCTCGGTGACACGGCCAGGCCCGCTGCCGGAGGAGTGGCCGCTGAGCCCCTGACTCACTGCGTTCGTGGGGGGCTAAGCTCAGAGCCCACCTGGTATGCATGCCCCCCTGCTCCTCCGAGGGGCCCTGAGCAGCTTGTCATTAGCCTGACTTCCCACAGGAGGCGGTGGGCCAGACGTCAGACAGCCCAGCCCTGGACCCCTCCAGGCCCGCCCCCTGCCCCGTCTGTGAGACGTGGTAACAGCATTGCCTGGAGAAGGGTGCTCAGGATGAAACAGGAAGCTTGAGCGTGAGCAGGAAGGTGTGAGAGCTGTGGGTGCTTTTGATTTTGTGATGACCTTTAGGTGACTTGGGCTTCCCTGGAGGATCATATGGTAAAGCGTCTGCCTGCAATGTGGGACACCCGGGTTCAATCTCTGGGTTGGGAAGATTCCCTGGAGAAGGAAATGGAAGCACACTCCAGTATTCTTGCCTGGAAAATTCCATGGACAGAGGAGCCCGGTAGACTACAGTCCATGGGGTTGTGAAGAGGTGGGCACGACTGAGCAACTTCACTCTCTCACTTATGTGACTTGACGGAAGAGTTTTGTGTGAGGTCACGAGACCTGACTCAGGATGCTTACCTTCCGACATGGCTGCACGTATGCAGCGCAGGTGACCAGATGGAAGGCTGCCCCGAAGAAGAAGCCAACTGGTAGGTTAAGTGTTTCCTGCCAGCATGAAGCTGGGTGCACGAGGTGCCCTGGGACGAGCCCCAGAGCATGGGTGACACAGTCACGCCCGCAGCCTCCGTGGCGATGCCGGGCCTGAGCGACAGGGTGGAGGCAGAGGCTGTGGCCCTCAGGTGTGACGACCCCAGCCTTCCGCTTGGCTGGGAAGCGGCCCTTTGACTGACTCTTGTGTGCAAAGTTCAATCAAGGGCACGTTTCTCTTATCAGTCAGATGAGGAGCTACGGTTATGGTTATTGAGGGAGAGCGCGGCCCGGCAGGGTGGAACCAGCCCGGCTGCCTCTGGAAGGATGGACGTTCAGACACGGACGGATGCTGAGCTGGGTCCCCAGGAGGCCAGCGGAGCAGTGTGGGGTGACCGCTCTGAGACTCAGCCTGCCCCCGAGGAGATGTCCGTCTGTCTGTCGCCTGCGGGACTCAGACTGTGTTTGGAATCAGATTTACCAACAGCTTTGGGTTTCGGTTTCCTGCTGATGGACAGAAAAATGAGACCTCAAAAAAAAAAAAAAAAAAAAAGACCAAAACCCTCAATCTACAGGAAGAATCCGGGGGAAATAAAAAGGCTTGGGGGAGAAGATAGATAGGTGCCTGCGAATGCCACACTGATGGTCATGAAAAGGCTTGGAAACTGCAGCAAGGAATTTTGGAGAGCTGCGTGGAGGAAAAGTGTGCGTTCAGCAGAAGCTGGCACTGCGGCTGCCGTGGAATAGTTTTAAATGTCTTTTCCCTCATAACGAGATTATTCAGTACAATGTCATTTGCCGCCACTGACATTTTCTTTAAAGTCATAAAGGCCTACCTAGTAATAAAAGGGCTCGGAATAAAATTAGGAATACCGTGTATAAATTATCTTTAACCTTAGCTTCGTTTGGATGGTGACTTTTTAGACCTGATCAATTTTCATGAAACTATCCACATAAAACTGTGAAAAAATATTTGATCCCCGGCTCTCGTGAAGGCAGCAGTAACACGGCAGCAGCTTTGCCTCCACTTAACAGGGCTGTTGGTGCCAGTCTCTGTGGGCGACGTGGGGAGGCAGGGGATAATTCTGAAATTTAATGTAATTTCTCAGAACGTTGTCAGGGAAAACATCTCCGCTGATATGCATATTTTATATAAGCATTGCATAGTCAAGGACATTCAGCAACTTAACAAATTTTCTGCTTAGTTGGAAAAGCATTCACTCACACAGCTCGGACTTTGCCTGGCCTTGCAAGGGTAAATTGCTTGGGTGAAGTTATCACATTTTCCCTCCACTGATTATCTGCTTCACGGGCTCCCCTGCAAAGCCCTCTCAATGTGAACTGGGGAAGGAGGTGGGAGGCATGACCAGGAGACCCTACATCCTGAAACATCCCGTCCCGGGCTGGCCCGTCTGGACCCGTGGAGAATCTGATGATTCACGGGAAATCTGGCGGCTCCAGCAAAGGCTGTCTAAGAGGTGTTTGTTCCTGCTGCTGAGTGGACAGCATTGCTTCCTCGACTCTGGGGGGGGAGTGCCAGCTTAGAAAGCCTCACAGTGGGAAGGGAGGGCTTCTGTGCGTGTGTAGGGAACGGCAAACCACTTCAGTATTCCTGCCTTGAGAACCCCATGAACAGTCTGAAAAGGCAAAAAGATAGGACACTGAAAGATGAACTCCTCAGGTCGGTAGGTGCCCAATATGCTACTGGAGATCAGTGGAGAAATAATTCCAGAAAGAATGAAGAGATGGAGCCAAAGCAAAATCAACATCCAGTTGTGGATGTGACTGGTGACAGAAGCAAGGTCCGATGCTGTAAAGGAGCAATATTGCATAGGAACCTGGAATGTTAGGTCCATGAATCAAGGCAAAATGGAAGTGATCAAACAGGAGAGAAGCTTACTGATGATTAATTCCTGAATTTCTGGACAATGTGAGGGCCCAGCTAGAACTCTTTCTTGGCGACCCAGAATTTCTGGAGTGCCTTGTTCAGCTCTCCTGACTCAGTCCTTTATCTCCATCAGTGGGTCTCCTCTGCAAGTGGTGATGGGGGACCCCAGTGGGAGTGGAGTCCCTGCAGTCTCCGCCTGGGTCCCTGCCTCAGGGCTGAAGGCTGTGCCTGCCCAGCAGACCTCCCTGCCCCCACCAAAACCCCCCTGTGGAGGCTGAGGTCAGCAGGTGCAAGGCGAATGGAATATCAGACATTACTCCCCTCATAATCCGGACATTACGTTTATAGACCTTTCGTCCCGACGGTTCCCAGAGGACATTTGCAAATTTAACAAACTGTGCCCGAGAAGTCCGGCGACCTCTCAGGAGAGCTATGGGAATCACTGCAGCAGCGCGCCTCCCAAGCCCCTGCCCGGGATGCTGGAACCCAAGTCCAAAGCAGGGTCTTCTGTGAGCCCGTGGAGTCCAGCTCACACCCAAGTTCCTTCTAAAGGCCCCGGCCTGGCCAGAGCAGCTGAGACCCGTCAACCTCAGCCGTTCAGAGCCACCACCCTGATTCCCGTCCCAGGACAGCAGGAAGACCTCCCTCCCCCAGAGGGCTGTGCGCCCACCCTCCCAGGCACGGACTCTCCTCCCTGCACTCAGCTCTCTGGGGTGCGCCTTTCAACCCGACCTGGGGGTGCCGCCCCCTGCAGAATGCAGTGCAATGCAGAGTTCCCTGCGGCTCCGGGGACCCCACCCAGTGACGGCACTGGCCGGGAGGTGAGATCTGTTTGCTGTCCCTGAGAGACACAGCCCTTTGAAAGAAGGCTCCGTGCTGTGAGCACCCCAGACGCTGCACTCAGACTGTGGGAGGGGCTTGGGGAGCCACTGAGCACGCGGACCAAGGACCACCCTCAGCCCTGACCTCCCACTCCCCATGCTTGATGGTTCGCAGCTCCCTGCTTCCCCCAGGAAGTCTGCCAAAGCAACACCATTCCAGCAGGACCTCCACACAGGGATCTTTCTCAGAAGAGACCCCAGGGCAGAAACCAGTGCCAGGAAAGGCCTCTCACATCCTGCCCTTAGGTGTGAGAGGACTGCCTGGGGAGGGGGGTCTCACTCACTCTGGTCTTCTGGGAGGGGATGGGTCCCAGGCGGACCCTTGCTACTTGCTTGTTTCTTCCAAAGGCAAAGCCTGGCTGTGCCCTGGGGGCCTGTGAGATGGTCTCACACACACACATGCACACACACACATGCACACACACGCACGCACATGTGCACATGTGTGTGCACACACGCACACACACAAGCACACACACGTACTCACACACAGATGCACACACATGCATACACACATGCACACACATGCATACACACATGCACTCACACACGTGCGCACACACGCACACATGCACACACACACATGCACACACCCACATGCACGCACACCGGTCTCCACCTGAGCCTGAGTGCAGGGGCCAATGTCTGGCTCCGGACTCTGCCAGAAAGTGAGAAGCCCCTTCCAGGCACAGGCAACCCCAGACCCGTGGGCCTTCCCTTGAGACAAGCCGCAGCCTGAAAGGCCCGTCCACACAGAAGCCTGGGCTCCAGAGACACAGAGGTGCTGGGGGAAGCTTCAGGTTCACGGTCATGGTTGGGTCGCCTCTGGCTCAGGCCTGACAGCCTGACGGAAGGCGGGCGGCAGCTGGGAGCCGGCGGGGCCTCAGCCCATTTGAGTGTCTTGTCCACGAAGCAGGGGAAATCCAGGCTCAAGGAGAGGTAGTTCCCAGCGATGGGAGCAGCCCGCGGTGGCCGGTGAGTCCTCAGGACAGAGTAGGGGGTGGGGGACCCCAGAGCATCCAGGGACTCTCAGGGCAGCAGGCCCTGTGGGGCCTTTTGGGGGGCACCCTGGAGCCAAACCCAGCCACGGCTCCTCTGTCCTTCCAACCTTCCCACGGAGTCTGGCCAGGTCCTTCCAGAAAGGCCGAGAGCTCCCTGAGACAAAGCCGACTGCTCAGTAACTGTGACGCAGGGGCCCTGGGCTGCAGCTCCTGCCGTCAGACAGGCCCCCAGGCCACCACGCTGTGTTTCTGGTCACACAGCCCAGACCCAAGCCCTCTGTTTTCTGACCCAGAAAATGGGGATATGGTTTTTCCTGGCAGCACGTGTGAGTCAGAGCAGCACGAGCCACGAGGGGGTCGTCACAGCACCCACTTCCAAGTCCTGGTCATCTGCTACCCACAAAAGCAGGCGGCCTTAGTCACAGAAAGAAAGGGGGCTTCCCTTGTGGCTCAGCTGGTAAGGAAAGAAAAAGTGAAGTTGCTCAGTCGTGTCTGACTCTTTGCAACCCCCATGGACTATAGCCTTCCAGGCTCCTTGGTTCATGGCAATTTTCCAGGCAAGAATACTGGAGTGGGTTTTCCCAACCCAGGAATCGAACCCAGATTTCCCAACTTGCAGCCGTAGTCATAGGACTTCTCCAAACAAAGCTGACTTTGCTGCCCCGTCTTGGTGAGATGGGTGCAGGCGTGGTGATGTGGTGGAAGGGTGGGCCGCTGCTGGTGTCCGGGGGACAGGGACTGCCCTTCTGGGTAGGTGGGGCCGTGTGCTGGCAGAGCCCTGTAGCAGAAGCCCAGAGGCCCCTGCTCGAGGATTCCGGCTCCTCCCCACACGACGCAAGGCGGGTGGAAGCAACCTGGGTGGTGGCTTACATTCTGGATTTAATCGTCCTTAAAATTGTTCCATTCTGGGGCGATATTTCTCCAGATTCAGGCTGTCCTTGAAGACGGGACCCCACAACCTCACATCTGCCTGATGCATAAAAGCTGCCAGCCCCTCCCAAACCCCCCACCCCTGTGCTGCAGACCCGCCCAGCCTGTCTGAGGAACCAGATGAGGCATTCTAGACAGTGGACACCGCCTCCTCCCTGGCTCCAAGTTCCTGTTCCTCTTCCTGCCCTGCCGTCGGCCCCACCAACCTTTGGGGGAGTTTCTCTGGGAGAGGAGCTGGTCGGCACTAACAGTGCTGTCCACGGCGGCGCCTCTCGTGCTCAGGGGCACCCTGATCCTCACCCTCCCAGCCCGGGCAGCCTGCCTGACTCAGCCTGATCCCTCATTCCTTCTGGGTGGGTTTCAGCCTCTGAGGCCCAGCACTGGGGGGGTCATCAATCCTGCAGAACAGGCCTGAGCTCCATGCAGGCTCTTGTGAAACCAAGACTGTGGATGTGGGAGTGTCCACCGTTGTGAGATCCTTGTGATGTAACTGCTTCCGCTACTCACAGACGCGTGGCCTCGGTCTCCCCGCTGCCCTCTCTCTGGCCCTGCCTTCTTCTAGAAACGTCTGCTCTCTGGCCATTCAGGCACATATGTCTGGGGGTGCTGGGCTGGACCCAGGACCCCAGCTCCGTGTGTCTGAGATCCAGGTGCCTGGTCTCAGGAAAGGGTTTCCCAGGAAGTTGGCTTTGAAACTGGAACCTGCAGCTGCACAATGTTAGCCTGGAGATTAGAGCGTCTGGAGGATGGGGTGGGGGGCAGGGTCCTGGAGGAAGGGCAATCGGGCGGCACCTCTGGATGGCTGAAGGTGAGAAGATACAGCCAGCGCGTCTGAGGAGCCACAGAGGTCAGCAAATCAGGGGCTGAGATAGGGGCCTGATCCAGGAAGGCGGGGTGGGCTTCCAGGCGTGGTGGGGAGGTTGGATGTGTTCTGGGAGCAGGGGCATGTCTCCAGAGCACCTTCCCAAATGCCCTCCCTTCCCTTGGTGGTCCAGCAGCTGCAGAAGCCCCCCATCTTCTTTTCAAGGGTCCACTGCCTGCAGAAGCAAGGTGAGCACAGAGCCCTGTGTCCCCTGGGCCGCCTCCTGTCTGTTGGTTCTGTCCTCCGGCCCCAGGGACAGAGCTGGCAGGCTAGTCCAGCATGATGCCCAGGGCAATGGGGCCACTTTTCCTCCAGGGAGTTGGTACTTCACTCAGCCGCAGAGCCCAGCTCCTGCCTCTCCCAGACAAGGTTCCTGCAGCCCAGAGATAGAAGTATTCACTCTGTTTCCTCCTACAGCTCAGGACCCACCTGGATTTTAATTACTTCCTTTTCTGTCTGCCCTGGACTTAGCTCCACTTACTACTCATCCTCACCCAAAAAGGGTCACCCGTTGGGCATCCAATGCATTCTTGAGAAGGTTGCAAAGCATTTGTAGAAAGTGCTGTAACGTTGCCCTGTGGACCATGGTCAGAAGCTCTGGCTGCACATCAGAGATACCTGCGACGCTTCTGAAAAATGCAGATTTCCTGGCCACACCATCAATTTCCAGCTGCAACCTCGTGCTGTCTTTTGAGAAGGTCATGCCAACTTGGTGTGGGAAAACTTCCTGTGGTCTGAAGCCAACTGCTTCTCTGAAATAGGATCATTTCTCTCAGGTAAGAAGGACCATTGAATGAGCAAATAGGATGCCGTTGATTTCTCCCTGGTGTCCCAAAGCTAAACACTAGTCGTTGGCCAGTGATTTTTCTGGGAGACACTGTGACATCATCAGTGATGTTGGGGTCAGAGCAGAGAAATAAAAGCCATGCTAATTTCAAGCTCCATTAAAACTCTAGTTTAAAAAAAATCAATATTTTCTGAACATAAATGAAAAAAAAATTGGTAGGACACAGAATTCCATTTCAAGCTTTTAAGTCTATGACCAGCAAGGGATGAAAATATTGGCAAAAAAAAAGTTTGAGTATTTGATAATCTCCATTGGAAATGCTAGGTACAAGCATAGATTATTTTAGATAATTGTTTATTGAAGCAAATTGATGTCGCAGGCATTGGATTTTGATAGAAAGTCAACTTTGCCAATGGAAACATCTAATACCCTAGAACCTGTGAGCAAATCAGGGGATGTTCTCTTGAAGTGGGCTCTGCTCTTCAGAGAGGATGAAATGGACTTCTGTCCAACCCTCTCGTTCTTCCCACAGCAATCAAATAACACCTTCTTGAAGGGACAGGAAAATCAATGATGGGCCAGAAGCAAACGTCTGGGAGAATTTCCATCTGTTTGGAAGAAAACTGCTATAAAACTCCCCTGCACTGTTTGATAAGTACTTTATTTCATTCCTTTGGTTGTTGATGGTTTCCCTTCCTGTGGAAGGGCTGGGGGGCTCTAAACCCTGCCCTTGGGCAGCCTAACCTAGCCCCCTCCCCAGGACCAGGCAAGGACACAGTCAGGACTCACTGATGTATGGGATCAGCCAACAGAGGAAATGTTAATTTCTGTGCACAGTTCACAACCCTAAGAGTTATGCATTTCAACTCCAAATGCCTCCTTAAGAAAAAGCTAAAACTATCTCTCGTCATTCAGTTTTCCTTTTTTTGTTCTGAAATGGAAACAAGGTATGTTTACTTCAATAAGTCTATAAAACAAGTTAGTGGTTTAAATAGCTGATGCCTATTCTTAAAATAATTTATTAGGTGTGTTCCATCTGTGGTCACATTGTGTCACTGGAAAGAAAAAATCACCACGTCAACCACCGCCGATTTCAGTCTTGTTGGATCAGATGTGGTGTCTGGCATGGGTTTTCCATTCTCTAACGGTGTTAGGAACCTAAAGCCTAAATTTCCTGATGCTTGGGTTTGCAGGTGACTTCCTGGAGCCTCTTTTCTTCTCTGACAGGTGATCTCTAGTCAGAAACATATCTGTTTCAATCAATCCATCCTATCACTTCGGGAACTAGATGGCAGCTTTGCCCAAAGAGATTAGATCCACAGTTTGTATCCAGAAGAACGAGCCGAGTTCAGTATCGTAACAGCCGCACCATTCGGTCACATTCTCCTGCCTTTGTTTTGGCGAGTGTTTCCTGTCGCCGTGTGTGGCGGTCAGTCCTTGTGTGATCTACTTGATTCAGGCTGAGTTGGCCGGTTTATTGGAGCCACAAGAGACCTCTTCGCTGGCAGCTTTGGACTTTTTGTAGAAAGAGCCCCCAGCCAAGATGGGTGGAGCAGGTTCTTGGTGGAGCCCTGGCTTAATTTTCTCTTAAAGGGTTGCTGGTTCCAGACCCACGGTCATTACTTGTCCAGGTGGACTTGGACCCCCCTGATTTTCCCACCTGCATCGGTTTTATTTCCCTCTTTGAACCACCCACCTCCAAGTCCCTGTTGCAGTTGTTCAGTCGCTCAGCTGTGTCTGACTCTTTTCGACCCAGTGGACTGCAGCATGCCGGGCTTCCCTGTCCTTCACTAACTCCTGGAGTTTGCTCAAACTTGTGTCCATTGAGTAGACGATGCCATCCAACCATCTCATCCTCTATCAATCCTTTTCTCAACCTGCCTTCAAAGTTTTCCAGCATCAGGTCTTTTCCAAATCCCCATGGATTTGTCCAGATCCCTTTGTCTCCCCTGGGTTGGCAGGGCCTCTCTGCCCAGTATTTGCATCAGTCGGAACATGAGAGCCCTAGCGAGTTGCCCACACATCTTTCCAATCAGAAGAATTTGGTTTGGTTTTCTTTGGAATGTTGCGTTTGTCACCACGAGTTTCAACAGCTGAACATGCAGGGCGAGGCTGGGCTCCATCGGCCCTGACGCCAGGAATAGCTGGCGAGGACACGCCCGAGGCAGCGCGCACTAATTGCTTTAATCCTCCACCTCCCCTGGGGGGAGAAGCCCCTGCTCTCTTGCGTTTCTTTTAAGGCTCGCCTTAGACATTCTAGAGGACGCACATTCTAGCGATGCTTAGATTTTGAGGAGCAGATGTTTTTGAACAGTTCTCTCCAAATGGTAATCCTGGACTTTGATAATTACGTGCAGATGATAAACTTTCACATAAGAAACCCAAGTCTTTTACTATACTTGAATTTTAGTCTGTGGAGTCTGTGCATTTCTCTGCACCCAGATTGCTTGAGAAGTGAGGGGCTCACCCCCTGACAAAGGGGAGGGACAAAAAGATGAAAAGAAAAGACTGATTTTTCAAAGCCAATTACTTCCCTGTCTCTGAGATGCAAACCAAAGTTTGGAGAGAAAAGAAGTGGTGTGTGTGGGCGTGGATAGGATTTTCTTAATCTGGGAAGCTGGTTCAGCCCATGAAACATTTCATCAAAAGCTAATGTGAAACTGATGTGCTCATCAATATTTATGTCCTCCCGGCTGGCTGTGGGGCCCTCAGCCCCCTCCCTTCCCTTGCCAGGCCATTCAAATACTTCGACAAAGGAAAACAGTGGAGCCAAATAGTACAGTTCGGCTCAGAAGTGTTTCCTTCCTGTAAACATGCTGTCTCCCTTCCTTTTAGCTATTTATTTTTCACTTGAAAGCTCTGGCTCCCTCCTCAAACCTGGAAACACTTACTGAGTATCTGCAGTGCAGGCTGCACTTGGTCCAGGCCCTCCAACCCCCACATGGCTGAAGTTCACAAGAAGGAAAGTGGGAAGAAGAGGCGACTTTTGGATTCCATGGACCTTCTCTTGTCTAATGTCGCAGCAGCTCTGAGAAACAGGGACGAGGATGGCCATCATCTACAGGCGAGGAAATGGAGGTTCTGAAAGCATCAGTAACTATCGTACCAACTGGGAGCAGATCTGGACTTTTTGGAGGAAGTCAGAGCCATCTCCTTATCCCCAGGCTTCCTGGTGGTTCACGACTGGCCTGTGGAGGCCTTGGGTAGCTCAGCCTGCCTTCAGAGCTTGGGGTACACTTCCTCAGCAAAGAGGGCTCAGAACCTCCCTGAGACCATCAGGAACTTCTCCCATTGCCCCAGGAGTAAAACAGCTACTTGGACATCTTCCTTTGTAGACCATGTGTCCTAGAGTGCAGGGCAAGGTTGGGTCTAAGCGATGTCTATGGCTGAGTATCTCTCCTGCATCCCAGCACCAAGGAGCCCCTGGGAGAATGTTAGCTATGCAAGGAAGGTGAATGGATGGGGAAGATGTGGCAGGAGGCAGCCACTCTTCTCCACAGGCCCAGGTCATCTGGGGCTCAGGTGTCCCTGAGATTTCATCATAGATTAGTTGCATCCAGAGCCAGAGTCACATGTATGCATGTCAACCTGAGCTTGTCCCCAGGAAGGAATTGCTTGCTTTAGAAGTCACCGCCTTTGCCTTGTTTTACACCGTCTTCATGATCCCAGAACTTCTGAGCTTGATTTTATAAACCTAGGGGGGAAAAAGGCCCAGCCAAACCTGAAGCTCATTACTCATAGAAACTAATTTTTAAATACACAACCCTAGCATAAATTTACATATAAAGAAGGATGTTGGTTGGAAAAAAAAAATCTGTTATCATAACATTGTGGTTGGCATACAAAACCACAGGAGGCACATATGCAGAAGTTATGGTTGCTCGGCAACCGTAATTGCCCAGTTTAATGCCTAGGAAGATAGACTGATGGTTGAAATGCAGTGTGGGGAAGACCCCACATCTTCCACCACCGGGGTGGTAGGTGTGGGGGCGGGGAGGGTAGCTCGTAGATGAAGACCTGTCCAGAAGTCTACTCTGCGCCTGAGACAATGGCTGTGCCCACCGTCAGAACTTTTCCATCTGGCCTGCCCTTGTCTTGATCCATTTGTCAGCTCCGCAGAATTAATGGCACACAGGCTTGCTCTGCCCTCCGGGGCGGCAGGACTGGGGGCTGGAACCTGCTGGCAACCACCATCTTGTTCGTGGTGGAAGACCCTGGAAGGTCTTGAAGACAATGTGACTGGGATGAGCTGGGACAATGGTTTGCATTCTCAGTTGGGAACAAGCTCAGGGAAGAAGGGACAGCAGAGTGAGCCATCGATGCCAGAATCAGCCCCACCCCCCTCCCAAATGCCCTTTCACTCCGAGATCATCAGTGGCTCCTTATGGTCTTAGAGACAAACTCTGAACATCAGTCAGTGTGCTGACCGTCTAGTCCTGCAACGAGACTCCACACGGCAGACTGTTCATTTTCGTCCACATTGTAAACGCACCCCGCTCTCCTGTGGGAGAGATATAATCTAACAGGGAAGATGCCCAAATATCGGCTTGGTTACTCGGCAGTGTGAGCGGCCCCCTCTGTCTGTGGGGACTGGGTTTCTGGGAGCCCACAAGCTGACAGGAGCGAAAGCCCACCCCCATACCCCCCACTCAAGACCACTGCCGCTCTGCAGGGACCAGCAGGAGGCCTGGGGTCCGTGGCAGAGCCCCGAGCGCTTCCCAGAACCTCCAGATCTGCTCTGCCAGTTAGCACAGGGGTCACCGACCTGCTCGGAACCTCAGTTTCCTCATCTGTTTTGTGAATTCTCTCACTATAAATCAAGCACAGTGTACAAAAAAATGAGGCAAAGAGAGAAATTTAAAGAAAAAAACATCACGTCAATATACTTACCTATTAACCACTGCTTGTCCCAAGCCTGGAGGAGGGGATGGCAACCCACTCCAGTATTCTTGCCTGGAGAATCCCGTGGACAGAGGAGCCTGGTGGGCTACAGTCCATGGGGTCACAGAGTCGGACATGACTGAACAACTAAACACATCCCAAGCCTGGATCTTATTAGTGAAGAGTGTTGTGGGCGCTTGTGACTAGTGGTGTGGGCTGCTTGCTGTAGCGTTGGCCCTGACCCACCTTCTTCTTTCTCAGAGCATCATCTCCAGTGGGGGCGGGGTGGGGGATGGCCGCTGAGGGCTTTGTCTCACCCTTGCCAGTGCGCTGGGATTAGAAGAAGCAGTGAGTTGTATGCCTCCGTGGTCCTAAGTAGCAGCGCTGATTGCCAATGGGTCAGGGTGACTGTTGGGGCTGTGTAGGGAGCCGGCTCTGTTCCTGATGTCCTTAAGATAGCGTCATTTTGGGGAGTGGGTGGGGAGCTCTGTATCAGGTACGTCTCAGGAAGGAAGGAGTGGAGCATCACTGAAGAATGGTTTGAGTGCTCAAGTATTTATTCATGATGGACAGGTATATTTTAAAGTTAATCCCCATCTTTGGCTGGGCTCCCCATTAATAATGAAGAAGGAAAAGCTAAAAGCATAGAACCACCTGGAAGAGATTTGAACATTCTCAGGCTGAAAGACTTGCTCTAGTCTTGGTTTTGCTAAAATAGCTTGTTTATGAGTCCATTACATGGAGCCTATCACGCTGAACTAGTAAATGGATGTTTTTCTCCAATAGAACAATGTAAAGTTTTAGAAAATCTACTAACTAAAAAGGAATAAATTCAATTCATCTGCTACGCTACTTCAATTATTTGGGAATAATCACCATAAATACTCTGCACTTGCCCCTGCAGCTTCTTATAGCTAGAATTTAAAATTCTGTTTTTCTTCTCCATTTTCTTTTAAATTTTATCATGAAATCATATTCCTTTATTTGAAATTTATTAATCTTATTTTTAATTTTTTAAATTAATTGGTCTTCCCAGGTGGCTCAGATGGTAAAGGATGCACCTGCAGTGCAGGAGACCCGGGTTCGATTCCTGGGTCAGGAAGATCCCCTGGACAAGGCAATGGCTACCCTCTTCAGTATTCTTGCCTAAGTAGGTTACCATCATAGCTATTCAAAGAGTATTCTAGGGGAGTCTTTTCAAATGACCTTCCTATTTGAATTTTATTAATATCATCATGAATTTTTAAATAATTTATTTGGCCGCACCGGGTCTTGTTAAGGCGTGCAGGATCTGTAGTTGCCGCATGCGACCTCAGCTGTGGCATGTGGGATCTAGTTCCCTGGTCAGGGATCAAACCTGGGTCCCCTGCATTGGGAGCATGCAGTCTTAGCCACTGGAGCATCAGGTAAGTCCCAGTTTTATTTTCAATTTTATTAAAAGGTGATTTACAATGCAGAGTTGATTTAAAGTGTTGTGTTTGTTTCAAGTATACAGCAAAGCGACTGAGTTATACATATGCATATACAAATACTCATCTCTTTCACGTTCTGTTCTCATACAGGTTATCACAGAATGTCGAGCAGAGTTCCCCGTGCCACACAGTAGGTCCCTGTGGCTTATCTGCCTTCTGTATAGTAGCGTGTGTCTGTGGATCCCAAGGTCCTGCTTTATCCCTCTCCCTTTCTTTTCCATTTTACAGTGAATTTCCAATGGCACAGGCCCTCTCTATGTGCAGGGGTCCATAAATCTCCTGTTAGAGGCCTGAGTGCAGGTGCCCGTTAGTTTTTATCAGAGCTCCCCTCCACTGTGGCAGCCGAGGTTTCCAGGGTTCCAGAGTGGAAAAAGGCGCATGGTTACGGCGTCCATCAGGGATGGCATGAGGAAAGGCTTCTCACAACCAGGGCGATAAGTATTATCTAAACAGTGTGTGCTTAGCTCATTGGCCACACCACTTGGCTTCTTTTATGGCAGAGAGACTTAGTATGCAGTCCGAGCTGAAGGCCACTTATCAGCACCGCCGCTCCGTCACCCACTGGAGTGGTTACATTTATTATGAAAACATTGTTCAACTTTATCACAAGTTAAAATGCATGTACATTCTGCCCAGAGGGTGCAGGCAGAAAAGCCTGCAATTTCTCCTATCTGGACGCTGTCTCTATGTGGGATCTTATTTTGATAACTGAGCATTTTGAGCTCCATCCCTGGCCCTGTGAGTTAGATTCTTCTCAAATTCCTTCTTGGCATGAGGTGGGATACAAATAAACAGACCCATAAACAGCCTTGCAAACGTCTGAGCTCCAGTTCCACGATGGAGGCCACAAAGCCACTGATCTAAAATCTTGCTATTTGCATGCAAATATATGTGTGTAATTCTGGGGGGAGGGGTGAGACAAATCAAAGTGTAGCCCACGGGACTGAACTGATCGTACAGTGGTTGATTTCAATCTTCAGATCTTGAGTCTCCCTTTGAAATCTTCACTCCTCGTGGAGCTTGATATGATCCCAAATGCCATGCTGCTCCCCGCTTCACTCGAGAAACGTTCCCAGTGTGAGGCACGCTGACTTTCTGGAATTCTCTGGGGTCCTGGACTCAGGACTTGCCCGTGACCTGCTCCGCCTTCCCAGGTGCTCTTAGAGTTAGTGGTGCTTTCTCCTGGTCTTGCCAGCCGCCTTCTGACCTTCTGCCTCTTCTGGCTGCTTTCTGAGGCTCGCCAGCTCTGTTCCCCATTGCAGAAGCTGGGGGAGTAGGTCACTAACTGGGCAGCAGGGCAGCCCAGTTTCTCTTTGGCTCAGGCTGGCTGGGGAGGCTCTCAGGCCCTGCCCTGCCTCTTTGGTGTAGATTAGAATTCCAACCCTCAGTGTCCATAGAGAGCCGTCGGGAACTTCTGCATTTTTCAGAAGAGAAAACTGTCGGCCCATTGACTCATTCATAAACATTTACCGAGTGTAACCCATGTTCTCAGACTAGCTTCAAAATCTATCTGGATGAAGTAAATAAAACAGTTCCTGGTGTGGGAGCTGGAGGCTTCTATCTATTTGCTGAGGTCAGTTCAGGAGCCTGTTCACAAACATCTACTTTTGCACCTGTGAGTTTCCTTTCCTTTATCTTCAGACAGTATCTGCGCCCATAAAGTTCCATCCAGGGCTGTCCATCCCCTAGAACGACACATTCTCTTGTTGTTTGCAGGGCTGCGCACAGCTGCCTTCATCTCCAAGGCCAGCTGCCTCGAGAAATAACATCACATTTCCCTGTGGACCTCACTTCTCCTGCATATGAGTCACACCAGGAGAAGAGGTGAATCATTTAAGTACTTTTTCTTCTTCCCCGATTTTAAGTTTTTATGTTGCTTTTGCAAAATGCAACTAGGGCTGGGAGTTAGATGTAAAGGGTGCAGATGCATCCAGAAGCTATGGTTCAGAGCAGAGACTCTCTGGGCCAGGAGAGAAAATAAAGGGAAACTCAGGAGATAATGCCTGAGACAGATTGTCAATAGCATGTGGAAAGGCCACTTCACTTGATCAGCAGGGCTGTTTGGAGCAGAATTTTGATTAAAGAAGACATCCCGGGCAAAGCTGGTGCGGACAGCCCGTCTGAACTACAGCTGCTCAAAATGAATAAATGTGAACCTCAGTGCGTGAGACCACAGCGAAGTGGATCTGTTGGGGGAGGGGGTCCCCATGCGCCCTACAGTTACCAGCTCAAGGTTTGCCTGGACCAGCACCCCCGTGGAAGTTATCCATGGAGCCCATGAATCCGATAAAAAAAAGCAGAAAGCTTTTGACCAATTGCATAACATGGGCAGGTCTGGGGACTAGGAACCGGGTGGTCTTCCCTCCACAATCTCGGGCTGGTGGCCAAAGCTTTCACGGTGCCAGCTCTGTGCTAGCTCCTACCGGTGCTTCTCAGACCCCTCCCCTTGCCGTCCACCCCCAAACACGGGCAACTAAAGCATCTCAGTGCACGAAATACTTGTAAATGTTTAAGTTACCATCACATGGAAACTTCTAGAAAAGAAAATTTTTTTTGCAGTCTGTGGTTCTGATGTAAGTTTCTTCTCCCTTTGACCCACTGGACCCTGGAAAGTGGAAGTCGCATCCATATAGGATCGGACAGGTGCTCGCTGAGGAGGGGTACTTGAGAGTTGGGCTGTGCATCCCTGCCTCCCAGCCCTCAGACGACCCTCTTGGCCCCTCTGGCTGTCCCCACCCCAGGTGCTTCCCTTGCTCCTTGTCATCTTACCTAATGTTAGCCGCTAGGTTTTCTCCGACTCTTTGTAGCCCCCAGGCTCCTCTGACCATGTGATTCTCCAGGCAAGAATACTGGAGTGGATCACCATTTCCAATTCCAGATATCTTCCCAACCCAGGGGTTGAGCCCGGGTCTCCTGCATTGGCAGGTGGATTCTTTACTGTCTAAGTCCCCAGGGAAGCCCCATCTCACCCAGGAAGGTGACCCTTTCCAGGATCATGTGGAGAGATGTGCTGGGAAGTCTCAAGATTCTGCCTGGCCAGCTTGCCGTAGCCACGTATGGATCTGGGGCTGGGTTTGTGGCTTCCTGGTGTGAAGAGCATGCATATCACTAACAAACACCACAGTTTCTCAGGGAGGGGTTTGGGGGCTTCCCATCCCTGCAGCAGGGTCTGCCCACAGTGATCGCCAGCCGCTTGCCCAGTTTATAGCCCTTTCCCGTGTTCTGCTCGGCAGTTTGGCTGAAGGGCTAGGTCACGGCCACAGGAAGGCTTGTGGCTGAGGTCCTGGGTGTGGCCGTCGGGAGAAGCGTGGGGAGCTGGCCCTTTCCTGGCCCCCGACTCCTGCTGTGTCCTGCCCATCCCAGGCTGGGCCCCATCCTTTTCTCTCCACGATTCCCATCAGCCTGGCCTCTCTGTGCTCCTCTCCTTTTGGGCTTGTGTGACAGGTAGAGAATGTGTGGCTGATTTACACTCCACAGGCCCCAGATGTCACTGTGCTGACCCCTCCAAGGAGCACATCGCCTTTTACCCAGAACCTCAGGGAGAATCGCTCGAGGGGGACAGGGACTGTGGGATGAGCCTGCAGGTGGCTCTGAGCACTTTCAAAATGGCACTGCCAAGCTTGGCCAAGGCTCTGAAAACATTGAACTTGAAGCTGGAAAGGAAGGCTGTGCTCATCTCTGCCCACAGCCCTCTGGGTTTGGGGTCTAATGAGTCTTGGACTGCACACCCTAGAACCCAGGCCCATGTTTTAGAGCAGGCATGAAATTTGCTGAAATAAGATTTTTTGGGGAATGACGTTCCTGAGTACTGTGTATTGTGGCTAACACGAGTCCTAGAGCTGTGGGGGAGATTCTGGCGTGCCCCAGGGTGTAGAATGCATGTGTGAGCCCCCTTCCCTGTAAGGGTCTCCCAGGTCCCTTTCACCAGCTTCTCCCACCCACCTACCAGGAGCAGCAGCATCTTGGGACCACCTTCCACTAATGAACTCCAACATAGGCTACCCAGAACCCACAGGGCACCTTGGAGATGTTCCCCCCAAAGCGTGATCCGGGCTCCTCCCTAACCTGCTGTCCCGACAACAGACCTACCCCAAAGGGGTTGCAGAGAAGGGAGGCATGAGGCAGCCACTTTGGGGCCGGGGAGAGAAATTAGGACAATTTATTATTTCCCTGTTGCATGGAGTAAATAGACTTCAAGATAAATTATTGGTGCCCACAGCCTGCTTGATGCAAAACCCTTAAGTGAGAGCAGACTTTAATGAACATATGCTGGCCTGCCCTCCCCTTCTCACTTCAAGTCCGCTATTAACTTTCTATGCACTCGGGGACCTTTGGCTCACGACCTAAATAATAGAAGAATAATTAGAATAATTACTAGTGAAGGCCAGGTCAAATATCTAAGGATCTTCTTTTAACTATTTGGTTATCTTTATTAAAAAAATGTTTTATATTAACCAAACACTGTTGCTCTGCATCTAGAGTATTTATTTTCTATAACAGAAAATCATTGCTCTGCATCAGGGGCAGCTCACAAAATGATAACCGCAGTAGTTAACGACCTTGGGGTCCAGGCAAATATGGATGAGCCTTTCACCCCAGTCCTGGGTTCTTTTTTCCAAGTCAGGCTCCACTCCAGGGTAACTGGGAAGGTGGAATGCAAATGAATCCAGCTCACCTGAGGAGCTCACAAGGGCACAGGGACTTGGGTCAATGTTTTTGTCCTTCACGTAGTTCTCACCGGGGAGACAAGGGGAACTCAAGTCCAGGTGGAGGACCCCCGCCGAGCTGCTTCTCTGTGGCCAGAGGGCAGCAGGGAGCGGGACCCTCGTGAGAGGGTGTCGGGGCACCTGGGCCGGGCTCAGGGCCAGTCCTCCTCACTGAGTAGGGGATCTGGGATGCTACCCCATGCCCGCACTCATGACTCCAGCATAGCGTCCATTTGCCCCTGATCTCTGCGCAGACAGAGCCAGGCTGTGGCGGGGCTCAGGGCTCCAGTCCCCGCCTGGGACCTGTTAGGCCTGATGCCCAGGGCACAGACACCCCTGAGCGCTGGCCGCTCTGTTTCCTCGTGAGTCAAGTTGGAGATGGCCATACCACCCGCTTCGTGCTGGGTTGCGCAGTTGCTGTTGATGTTTTTACTGAAATGCCCCCAATAAAGGGCAGATTCATGACATCCTGTTGTTTTGATTCCATCTCCACATATCATAACTACTAAATAAAGCAAAAAAATAGGAAAAGATCACCCATGTGCCGCTCTGGGTGAGACCCTTGGTCTCATGTCTTGTCTGTGTTAATGAGGTGCACTCAAGGCCCTGGTTCTATTTCTTCTTCCCACCTCCAGTTTAAGGGTCTGGGTATAACTCTCAGATATGAAAGGGGTGGTTAGAGGAGCAATGGTTGAGCATACAATTTCCCTTTAAACCATGAAACCAAGAGACTGATTGAGAAGAGCCACCGCAAGAGCCAGGCTGCATGAAATCAACAAGTCCCTTGATACAATCTCTGCCTTAGGAAGATGCCAAAGACGTGTCCGACTGCACCTGCCTTCTGGGAGCCCTGGAGGAGAGGCAGAGGCTGTGGGGGACCAGGTCTACTTGCCAGGCGCACCTGGCACCAGGTGTCCAGGGCAGAGGTTGCAGAGCCCAGTGCGAGAGGGAGGTTCCAGAATGGGGAGCACCCTCCACACAGCCTACCCACCACCTGGCCGGCCATCCTGCCGTCAGGGAGGTCTGCAGTCAGGGGTCGCCCTGTGGCCAGGGGCGACTCAGGGGGACTCCTGTGCTGATGCTAGGGCTTCTGGAGAACAGCCGTCCCCGTGGACAGAGGACTGGGGGCAATCCTAGCCGTGGGCTCCACTGCAAAGCCAAGGGCGTGCCGCTCGGCCCCGGCTCTCCCCTGCGTGCCCGGCAGGGAGTGAATGACGGCGGGCTTCCCCACAGCCAGGCCGCCATCCAGCTTGTCACCACCATCTTTAAATATTCCTCCTCCTCATTTTGGTAATTAATAATCTGCATCAATAAAGCCAGGCTTCAAACCCGAATCTACTGGAAACTTGACAGATTTCCACCGTCTCTCCATTGGGTTTGTTTTCACCCTGACAGGGACTCTGGTGAAGGGCCACTGCAAGGGAAACGAGGGCAGGAGAGGCAGGGCTTTGGCTGCCTGGTGGGCCCCGAGTTAGCATTGAGGCCCGGTCCCATCCTGGCCAGAGCTCCTAAGAACAGCTGAAATCGCTCCTCCCACCTGGGCAGGTGGTTGCCTCCTTGTGAATCCCTAAGACACAGATGAGTTTGTGAGGGTCACGACGTGAGTGCATTGAGTCTGAAATCTCCACGTGCCGGCCTGCCCACCATGTCCGTGGCACAGCCCCCCATCCCTTTAAGACCTGCTCACTCATGCAGGGAACGCTCCAACTCCAGAATCGCAGCGCGTAAAGCCGGCCCCATCCCTCCTGCGTTAGAAGAGATTCCTAAATGAGAACTTATTATCAAGCTGTCATTCTTCCATAATTACCCGCAGCCGGGACGCTTTCGGTTGTTTCCATATCATTCGGAATGACACAGACTAGATATTACCCTTGTCTGTGTATTGCGTGCAGCGCCTTTGCAGGCGGTACTCGCCCATTTGCATTGCGAAAGAGGCAGGGTCCTGACAGAGGATTTTTTGAGCTATTAGGAGGCACTTATTAGTAGAGATGGAACCATCCCCCCACATCATTTCCTTGCTCGTAATCATTATTTCTACAAATTCTCTGCACCTTCCAAAAATTCTAGGGCACGCTTGTCTAAAAAGATGGCCTGCCGCTGAAAGCATTATTCATTTGAGTTAATACAGCTCCAAATCCAGACGGTTTCTTCCTCAACATTTTCCAGAGATCAGTGAAGGAGCACCTGGAGGGAAATCACTCTGTGTGTTGCTGGAATGCAGACCCACGTGTGTGCATGTGTCTACGTGTGTGTGTGTGTCTGTGTAAATGATCAGAAATTGTGGGTGTGATGCGTACACAAAATATAGGAAAAAATGTGTCGCACAGATGTGTGAGGTGCACACAAGATCCAAGAAAAATGTGTGTGGGGAGGTACACACACATCACATGTGTGTGTCCGTGTATCTATGTGTGCACAGATGTGCTTATTTGTATCTGCACATGGATATGTACTTGTGTGTATACACACACTTTAAACACTGAATCAGTGAGCCTGCTGCTTAGTAGGTGTTTAAATTTGCCTCCCCAAGCAAATTCTATACTCAAAAAAAGCTCCGTTGTGGTAGCGGAAAGCATGGAGGGTTTAGCGTGTTCTCAGCCCCTCTGCACTCAACCCTTCCTTATGTCATTAGCCATTTTCGTGCTGTTTAAAAATCCCTTGGTGTCATGTGGGTGCTCAGACACTCCCCTTGTTCTCAGAACAACATGAAGAGCAGCTTCTGGAATCTGAGCGTCACCTGCTCCACCCTCTGCTTTCACAGCCCCCGTGTTCCTTTCCTTTCCCTTCCCTGTTCAGCGTTTCGGCTCCTTCCCTGTGGACACAGAGAGGTCTCCGAGCTCGCCTCACCAGGACCTCCTTTGTCTTTCCGTGTGTCCTTGCTGCCCCTTCTCCTCATCGAGGCCCAGCAGGATGTGGCGCCTGTCCTCAGGAGACTCAGGGAGAAGCATCTAGAGAGTTTCCCCTTAGACATGGGCTGGCCTCTGCAACCTCTCCCCACAGCCGTGAGCAACCCTCGCTTTGGGGCCACTGGTCCAGTCGCATGGTGGCCGGGGCCTGGTCTTCAGACCACCCCACTTGCCCCTGTCTGCTGCCCAGAGGATGGAGCTATGGGCAGAGGCTGCCCTGCTGAGCCTTGGTGCCCAGTGCTCTTCCTTGGGCTCCAGCAGGTTAGATGAGGCTTACGGGGAGGGGGAAAGTGTGCAGGCTGCCCCCCGGATGGAAGAAGCCAGAGCAGGGACCCCGAGGATGTTCGCAGCGAAGACCCAGGGAATGTCCCAGGGAACGTGGAATTAAATTTCAGAATCATCATTATCATCAATTATTATTTATTGCGTGCCCACCGGCGGCCCTCACGTGCTCCAGGTTTAATGTTTCAATAAGACGTTATTTGTACAGTTCCCACCAGGGTCCCGAATTTCAGTCCTCATTCAAATCACCTTCCTCATGAAGCTTTAATGGTTTTTAGATTCTTGGATTAAACCTCTCTTGTCTCTCTTTTTCCTGTGTCTTTATATTACTCCTGCAAGTGCTAGGATGCTCTTTTTTACTTTTTCCTGTAAGCATTGCATCTTTCCGGTCTCTCTCTCTTTTTAATTCATTTTCCTTTTCCCCTTTTGTCCTTTCCATTCCTTTGCTGGCAGATGCAGTTCTGCGTCCTTCTCCTGCTCCAGGTCAACCTTTCGGCTGAGAACATGTTTCCTTCTTTCTGCCCTCTGTACCCAGCGCCCGTGCTGGGCGGTGTGTGCTCTAGCATGGCACGGAAGCCAGTGGGGCTCCCCGCCTGTATTCCACAGCGTGTCTTGGGGGGTCTGATGAGCCTGGATAGGGAAAGGCTTGTGAGGCTGGGATGGGAGAGCAGCCAGGCAGGGGTGCCCTCTGTACTGGGAGAGGGGCTCTGCCTGCCTTGGGGTGTCAGCTGGCGCCTTTGGTGTCCGAGCATCGCTTTCTGATATGGTATGAGAAATCTTCACTTGAATTTCAGCCAATTCAGCCTAACGTGAATCAATAACCATTTCCGAGTTCATTAAGGAGTTGGCGGGCACTGTTTTATGAACCTTTATTGTTCAGGAGAGTCTGGAGGACCTCTCTATGAATGACTCCAGCACTGTGACCCAAATGCACGTGTTTATTAGACTTCGTAGATGAAGGCTAGAATACAATTTTAGGTATAGTTTCTTTATCACTAAGAGAGAAAGAGAGAGAGGGAAGGAAGAAGGAAGGAAGGAAGAAAGAAAGAAGAGAAAGAAGAAGGAGGGAGGGAAGGAAGGCAGGTCCTGCTGCTGGAAAAGCAGGGCACGGCGCAGCAGCTGCAGCCCCATCCTTCAGTTTCTGTCTTTGGAAAACTCCGTCTAAATCAAGCAAAGACAAGCTGACTGCAAATTATGCTGAACCGCAGCGAGGTGAGGTCGGTGCAGCCCCGTTCCAGGGAGCGTTTATCAAACACCACAAACTGACATCCGTTTTCTTCAGATCTGATAGATCACACAATACGAGCCAGAAGAATCGTGGCATCAAACAAACACCCACCCCCCCATCACTTTTTGGAATGAAATGCGGACGAGGAGCCCCTCTCTGCAGTAGCTCTATAACCCCCTAAATACAGCTGCCCTTGGGAGCGGCACACTCAGGCTTCAGAGAAAAAAGAATCAGTGCTTCATTTTCCAGGACTGTCACACCCCACCTTAATGAGCACTTAAAAGAGATGAATGTGCCGAGAATGAAAAGATTTATTTGAGATATTTAAATAATCTCTCTCAGCGATAACTAAGCTGACACCCTCGGCTCTTGCAATGATATTTTTCTGTTATTTTTGACAATATCCAAGAGAAGTTTGTTGCTTCTCTTGCCTTTGTGTAGACCATGCCCGGCATGTGGGTGCTTCTAGGGGGACAGGAGGAAATGACACCCACCAAGACGCTTTCCTGCTCCACGCCAAGCACGCCAGCGAAGACGGTTAATTACATTTCCGAATGCAAACAGCTAAACAAATATCTCGTTAATTTTCTTAAAAAAAAAATGAATAGTACAACAGATCTTCAACACTTCACAGCCTACTAAAAATCCTTGGGAGAGTTATGGCGCCGTCCGTTACAATCAGCCATGAAGTACATTACAAAGGTAATGTGGGTTTAAGAAGGGACTACGGCAGAATGTATATTTTCATTATCAAAAACGTTAAGCCATTTATCCTGAGGAGTCAGAATAATCATTAATGGCTGGGAATTTATGGTGCCAGATCTTAAACTAATGTGAATGATTCCAGGTGTTACTAATGGCCTCAGCGAAATGTGCCAGGATCTACGTCTTCTACTAAATCTGAGGTAATAGTCGGACGCTTAATCTCGACAGATGAGCAGCAATTTAACTGACACATTGATTGGATTCTGGAGGCTGAAATGGCACCCATTGTGAAGGGACATGGTCAAACAGCAGTCCGAGGGCGACTTAGAAGTCATTGCCTGTCCGGGCGCCCCTGTGCTGTGGGAGGCAGGGAAGGCAGGGGACCTACTTGCAAATGGCGATATTTTCAGCGCGCGCTGACTTTTTGTGTGGCGTTTGCAATGGCGGAGTTTGAGAGGCTCCTGCCGGCCTTGAAGCCTTCTCTCTGAAACCTTGGGACCATTCTTTCAAGTAGTGACCTGACAGAGCAGCTGATGGGAGAGGTCAGGCCAGGTGAAAGTTCAGACAGAGACCCACCTGGGCCAGTTCAGTGCAGCCCTGGGAAGAAGCTTTGTCCCGCTGCGTGCCGTGTTGCTCCCAGCCCAGCCTCCTTTCTGCTAGATACCTTCGCTGAATGAAACTAGGGGTTCCCCATCTGTCTCTGGGTCAGGACCATAAGCATGCATGGAATTGGACCTTGGAGGTGCCGGGGACCCCAGGTCTGGAGATGTGTGGAGCTGGATGCCCCTCCAGCCTCACGGTCATTAACAGTGATCACTGGCGCCGCCGGCCCCAGTGCCCTGCACGCGCCGAGGGCATGCTGGACCTTCCTGACTGCTGTCAACATCCTTTGAAAGCGCATAAAAATAAATTATCCATAGGTTTACCTGTCGGGAAGATAGATTCGGTGCATCCGACTGTTGCAGGCATTTCGAGTGACAGGGTGCCTGTCACGTTGCCGTAATAGGGTCAAACAGCTGGACGGGGATTTAACGCTCGACGAGGCCAGAAGGGCCGAGCACTTGTAGGGGAGGATGGATGGAGTGACGGGAGGCAGCGGGACCTGTTTATTACGGCGTTTTTCTGCTCCACTGCAGACCTGTAATGATTGCCACAGTGCCCAGAGCGCGAGTGACGGCTGCCCTCTCTCTTCCAGCGCCCCAAGGAGCACGAGCGAAGGCAGAGGACCCCCATCTTCCCCACTGACCTATAGCTCTGCTCCATCGAGGGCGCAATTTACTCCTCCTGACAAGCATCTGGGAACGGGTGCGGGCTGCACTGACTGGATCGGTCCATGCAGGTCAAATAAAAATTAGTTCAATGAGTACTTCAAAGTGCCTTGCCGGGATCAGGTATTCTAATGAAGGAGCAGGAGCTCCGTATGCCCAGGACCCCTTCCTTCGATGCCCTTCGTGGGGGGTCCATGCGGCTTTTAGCCTCGGAAGAGAATGGGAAGAGGTAATGTCTGAGTTGATGCTCTCTGGGGTTCTGAAAAGCTTGCATGATTTCTGCAAGAGGAGGCAGGCTAACATGGGCCTGGAAGCAGGCTGTCTGTGGTCGCAAGGTCCACGTGCGGCTGACCTGGTGACTCCCTTCTCAAGCTGAGGACGGCCAAGCCGCACCAGCTCACCCTGTCCTCAGGGACCGGCACCCTGAGCTGGGTTTGTCCCTTCAGGGTTTACTGCAGGCCCTCCACAAACCCTGGACACTGAATGTGTTTGGCTTGAGCTGGGTTCTGCCTGTTGGCCCCTTCACTGCTCCAGTTTAAACTGGGCCCCACGGGATGATTCTTATTTATTCCGTAATATCATCCGTGGTTCTGTTTCATTCTATTCCATGGAAATATAAAGTGCCCCTCACTGACTAAATGGATAAGAATTTGAGCAAACTTTGGGAGATGGTAATTACGGACGGGGGGCCTGGCATGCTGCAGTCCACGGGGTCACAAAGAGTCAGACATGACTGAGTGACTGAAGCAACATCTCTGTAGCAGGAATGGAGGAGCTGCTGTCCTGGGGCTTATAGACGGAGGGGGTGCAGGGAGCCACTGAGACCAAGTCAGGGGTTGGGGAGGGCAGGCGGCAAGGCCAGCTCCCAGCTGGGCATCCCAAGGTGTTTCCAACCCTTGAGCTGATGCCTCGATGGCTTCCTCGCTGGGGCGCAGCTACCCAGAGGCCACGAGAAGAGTCTTGAGAACTCTCAGTGCATCTGAGGCAGGAGTGAAGAGGAGCTCCAGCCTCTGGTCTGACCGAAATCCCAGGTGGACTGGGGTCCGGGTCTCACCTCAAAGGCATGCACCGTCAACTGTCCACTTCTGCTTTTCTCTGCTTTAGAAATAGGTGAGGGGAGCCTTGGACCCCTGGAGCCAGAGCCCAGTACATTCCAAGGAAGGAAAAAACTGCCATTTCACCCTCACAGCACCGGTGGGAAGTGGGATTCTACGCTGGCGGGGAGTCATACTGCTTGTGCGGCAGGAACTAGAACTGTATTTCTAAGTGATGAAATAGCAAGTTCATGTCATGTACTTGCTGCAGATGCTTATTTTTCCTGTGCCATCTCCTGCCATCCTACCAGAGGGTCAGGTTCAAAGGGAAAGTTGGGAAACACCATGAAAGCACCCAAATGCTTCTCCGTTGGGAGAAGACTATGGTGAAGCTGCACATTCAGGCTTGGAGCCCAGTCCTTGATCAGAAAGGCTCACAGCACAGCGCCAGGGGCACATGCTTCCCAGAGCCCAGGTCAGACCCCTGCTTGGTGGCGGGGTGGGCTTCGGAGGCCCTGGGTTCAGGCCCAAGAAGGTGGAAAGTTTGTTTTATGAAAGCTTCCAAAGCTGATAGGTTGCTTGACCACGTCCAGTGTTGGGAACCATGTCTCACTCTCTGCTGGTCACAGATTGGACATCCTGAGCTGCCCTGTCTTCTTGGTGAAAGTTTAAGCTTGTGCAGACATTCAGAGCAGTGATCCGGCGATAAGCAGCGAAATCAGATCTGCGTGTCCAGTGGCTCAGGGTGGCCCTGTCTGCTGCAGGGGATACTTTCCTTACAGGTTCTTCTGCCTTAGCAAGGGGGCAGGTGAGGTGAGCATCTCTAGGGTGTTGGATAAATGTACTGTGGGTGACAAGGAATGGGCAGACTCACAAAAAGCAAGATGGACAAGTATTTAGAATATGCCACTTAGTGAGATACCTAAGAAACAGAGTGCAATCTGTAAAACCATCAGTTCCATCGCTCAGTCATGTCTGACTCTGCAACCCCATGGACTGCAGCACACCAGGCTTTCCTGTCCATCACCAGCTCCTGGAGCCTACTCAAACTCATGTCCATCGTATCACTATATAAACTAAAATCATATCCATACACAAAACAACGTATAAAGTTAGGTACCTGTAAAATGCGCACAGACAGAACAGGGTGGAACGGACCCTTGTGGGATTGGGGGTGGAGAAGGAGTAGAAATAGGAGAAGAGACAGATGTTTAATTACATGAAACAAAGGTGAGGTCTGGCATGAACAATGACCAGTCGGTGCCGGGCACTGAGCTGTGCTGAACGCAGCCCCACCCGTCTGAGGGGCAGCTGAAGACAGGTGAACACGGGGACCAATGGAGGGTCCCCCCGGGATGTGATCCGCAGCACAGGTCAGAGGAGGCGGTGTCCGCACGCTTGCTCACAGTAGGAGCATCGGCGTTTCACAGAGCAGGGCTTGCTGAGACGGGCTCTGTCTGCTCACCCACCCCGGTGTGGGGTCTCAACATGATGAACAGCACTGAGCTGGGGCCCAGTCCATGTTTTCAAATGAACCTTGATCTAGTTGCTTACATGCAACATCTTCCTCTCTTATGATTGTAAAAGCTAAGTATATCTGGTAAAAATGTTCTAACACCATGAAAGGGTGCACAATGCTTAAGACCCCCTCCCTCTCTTAGTCCCCAGAAGCTCCCCCAGAGATAAACACCATGGGTTTTATATACACTCTTGCCAGTTTCTGGGCACATACACCCAGGCAGGATGACATTGTCCTAATAACTGCTCAATATTCATTGAAAGGACTGATGCTGAAGCTGAGAAACTCCAGTACTTTGGGCACCTGATGCAAAGAACTGACTCATTGGAAAACACTCGGACGCTGGGAATGACTGAAGACAGGAGCAGAAGGGGACAACAGAGGATGAGATGGTTGGACAGCATCACCAACTCAATGGGCATGAGTTTGAGTAAGCTTCAGGAGTTGGTGATGGACAGGGAGGCCTGGTGTGCTGTAGTCCATGGGGTCTCAAAGAGTTGGACACAGCTGAGCCACTGAACTGAACTAATTGATTGTAATAATGATGATAACTTTTATGTGAGGGGAGCACTGTGTAATTGATGGAGAATGCCCCCACTGATGAATCCGTACCCAGGACCAGGGCTGTCTTCAGTTTTATACCCAAGGATGCTAAGGCTCGAGGTGGAGCATCCCTTGTTCCCATGCACAAGGCTGGAGTAGGGCCCAGGCACCCTTTTCGGCATCTCCCAGGTGTGATTGCAGTCTGGTCCAGAGGCAACACTCCCTCTGTGATGCTGGCTCCCTCCCTCTTCCCCGTGCCTGCCTCCCCTGCACCCCAGCTCTCAGTTTCCCATCTTAAAAGGAATCAACTGGAAAAGATAACACCTGTGTCTGCCATCCTGTGGTCTGGGTGCTGAGACAGGGCATCAAGCAGCATTTGCAAAAGCTCGACATCTCCCAGTAAATCAGAGCATGGCCTTTAGGAGACCAGGCTGGGTAGCCCAAATGCACCAGGATTACAAAGAGAAGATGGGACATGAATTTATAAGATGATAACTGTAGGGGACAGTTTGTGATCCTCTAAGACAGTTGTTCCCAAACCTAGTAAAACTATTGAATTCAGACCCATTTATGCTCCTTGTATGCGTACACACACAAAAAGATACCCCTTTGTGTATAAATACACCCAATAGGTATTTACGTACATATGTATGTGAAAGTCGCTCAGTGGTGTCCAACTCTTTGTGACCCCATGGACTGTAGCCCACCAGGCTCCTCTGTCCATAGAATTCTCTAGGCCAGAATAATGGAGTGAATAGCCATTTCCTTCTCCAGGGGATCGTCCCAATCCAGGGATTGAATCCAGGTATCCTTCATTGCAGGCAGATTCTTTACTGTCTGAGCCACCAGGGAAGCCTAAGTATGCTGGAGTGGGTAGCCTATCCCTTCTCCAGTGGATCTTCCCAACCCAGGAATCGAATTGGGGTCTTCTGCCTTGCAGGTGAGTTCTTTACCAGCTGAGCCATCAGGGAAGCCCATGTATTTATACATATATGTATATAATACACTAATTATTATTTGCTATCTATTATAAAACATATGTAACACCATAAACTAAAAATAAAAGATTAAAGAAAACACAGTCAGCAATACTGTATTATGTGCTTTAAAATTTGTAGAGGTCATGTAAAGTGTTCTTATCACTAAAAAAGAAAACCCAAAAACAGAAATGAAGGGACACTGATTATTTCACAATGTTGAATCACCATGTTGTACATCTAAAATACTAATAACATAATGTTATATGTCAATTATATACCAATTAAAAAAAACCCCACAAAAGTACACAAGAAAACTTGGAGGTGATAGGTATGTCTGTTCCCTTAATTGTGGTGATGATTTAAGGATGTATTAATAGGTAAAGTTCATTCAGTTGTATACACAAAATATGTGCAGTTTATTTTATATGGATTATTAAATTTGGCCTTGGAATATGGAATGAAGTAGGGCAAAGGCTAATAGAGTTTTGCCAAGAGAATGCACTAGTCATAGCAAACACCCTCTTCCAACAACACAAGAGAAGACTCTACACATGGACATTACCAGATGGTCAACACCGAAATCAGATTGATTATATTCTTTGCAGCCAAAGATGGAGAAACTCTATACAGTCAGCAAAAAAAGACTGGGAGCTGACTGTGGCTCAGATCATGAACTCCTTATTGCCAAATTCAGATTTAAATTGAAGAAAGTAGGGAAAACCACAAGATCATTCAGGTATGACCTAAATCAAATCCCTTTTGATTATACAGTGGAAGTGAGAAATAGATTTAAGGGCCTAGATCTGATAGACAGAGTACTTGGTGAACTGTGGACTGAGGTTCATGACATTGCACAGGATACAGGGATCAAGACCATCCCCATGGAAAAGAAATGCAAAAAAGCAAAATGGCTGTCTGTCTGAGGAGGCCTTATAAATAGCTGTGAAAAGAAGAGAAGCGAAAAGCACAGGAGAAAAGGAAAGACATTCCCATTTGAATGCAGAGTTCCAAAGAATAGTAAGGAGAGATAAGAAAGCCTTCTTCAACAATCAATGTAAAGAAATAGAGGAAAACAACAGAATGGGAAAGACTAGAGATCTCTTCAAGAAAATTAGAGATACCAAGGGAACATTTCATGCAAAGACGTGGTCAACAAAGGACAGAAGTGGTATGGACCTAACAGAAGCAGAAGATATTAAGAAGAGGTGGCAAGAATACGCAGAAGAACTGTACAAAAAAGATCTTCATGACCCAGATAATCACAATGGTGTGTGATCACTCACCTAGAGCAAGACATCCTGGAATGCGAAGTCAAGTGGGCCTTAGAAAGCATCACTGCGAACAAAGCTAGTGGAGGTGATGGAATTCCAGTTGAGCTATTTCAAATCCTAAAAGATGATGCTGTGAAAGTGCTGCACTCAATATGCCAGCAAATTTGGAAAACTCAGCAGTGGCCACAGGACTGGAAAAGGTCAGTTTTCATTCCATTCCCAAAGAAAGGCAATGCCAAAGAATGCTCAAACTACTGCACAATTGCACTCATCTCACACACTAGTAAAGTAATGCTCAAAATTCTCCAAGCTAGGCTTCAGCAATATGTGAACCATGAACTTCCTGATGTTCAAGCTGGTTTTAGAAAAGGCAGAGGAACCAGAGATCAAATTGCCAACATCTGCTGGATCATGGAAAAAGCAAGAGAGTTCCAGAAAAGCATCCATTTCTGTTTTATTGACTATGCCAAAGCCTTTGACAGTGTGGATCACAATAAACTGTGGAAAATTCTGAAAGAGATGGGAATACCAGACCACCTGACCTGCCTCTTGAGAAACCTATATGCAGGTCAGGAAGCAACAGTTAGAAGTGGACATGGAACAACAGACTGGTTCCAAATAGGAAAAGGAGTACATCAAGACTGTATATTGTCACCCTGCTTATTTAACTTCTATGCAGAGTACTTCATGAGAAACGCTGGCTGGATGACGCACAGGCTGGAATCAAGATTGCCAGGAGAAATATCAATAACCTCAGATATGCAGATGACACCACCCTTATGGCAGAAAGTGAAGAGGAACTCAAAAGCCTCTTGATGAAAGTCAAAGAGAAGAGTGAAAAAGTTAGCTTAAGGCTCAGCATTCAGGAAACTAAGATCATGACATCTGGTCCCATCACTTCATGGGAAATAGATGGGGAAACAGTGGAAACAGTGGCTGACTTTATTTTTTGGGCTCCAGAATCACTGCAGATGGTAATTGCAGCCATGAAATAAAAAGACGCTTACTCCTTGGAAGGAAAGTTATGACCAACCTAGATAGCATATTAAAAAGCACAGATATTACTTTGCTAAAAATGTCCGTATAGTCAAGGCTATGGTTTTTCCAGTGGTCATGTATGGATGTGAGAGTTGGACTGTGAAGAAAGCCGAGTGCCGAAGAATTGATGCTTTCGAACTGTGGTGTTGGAGAAGACTCTTGAGAGTCCCTTGGACTGCAAGGCGATTCAACCAGTCCATCCTAAAGGAGACTAGTCCTGGGTGTTCATTGGAAGGACTTATGCTGAGGCTGAAACTCCAATACTTTGGCCACCTCATGAGAAGAGTTGACTCATTGGAAAAGACCTTGATGCTGAGAGGGATTGGGGGCCAGAGGAGAAGGGGACGACAGAGGATGAGATGGCTGGAAGGCATCATCGACTTGATGCACATGAGTTTGGGTGAACTCCAGGAGCTGATGATGGACAGGGAGGTCTGGAGTGCTGCCATTCATGGGGTTGCAAAGAGTCAGACATGACTGAGCGACTGAACTGAACTGAACTGAACTGATTTCTCAATAAATCTATAAGGATATCTCGTTTGTGTCAAAGAGACTCAGGCACCAGCCAGAATGAGTTCCCAATAGCCAAAGCAACAAAATAAATAAGTAGTATCTTATTATAATAAAGTATACAATAGATATCCATTGAGTCTGTACTCATATAGATAAGTGATGGAATAAATAAATGGGGGCATAACAGACAAATCTCCAATGTTAAACATTTCCAAATACTTCTGCAGCTGCCCTGCCTTCAGGGAGGTAGAGCGAACCCCAGCCCTTGAGTGTGGGCTGCCTGTGGTGGCTTCCAGGGAGGACAGTGCGGGGGGAGGGACAGCTGGCAGTGGGGACACCCAGCAACCAGGACCTTAGCCAAGTGATCAAGGCCACCATCCACAGGACAGGGCATGCTGACACCTTGCACCCTTGATAGGATGAGATGACAACTTTACCTCTGTGATCTTCCTCCTAAAGACACATGACCCCAATATAATAATTAGAGTAAGATATCAAACAAAGCTCAGTTGAGGGACATTGTAGAAAACACTTGACTAGCACTCGTCCGAACACTCAAGTTCATCAGATACAAGGGGGAGTCTGAGAAACCGTCCCAGCCCGGAGGAGTCTCAGGAGACGGGAAGATTAAATGCTATGTGGAATCATGGATAGAATCTTGGGACAGAAAAGGGCATTAGGTAAAATCCAAGGAAATTTGAATATAGTATGAAATACTGAAGAGAAGTGAAGTGGAAGTCACTCAGTCGTGTCCAACTCTCTGCGACCCCATGGACTTTATAGTCCGTGGAATTTTCCAGGCCAGAATAGTAGAGTGGGTAGCCTTTCCCTTCTCCAGGGGATCTTCCCAACCCAGGGATTGAACCCAAGTCTTCCACATTGCAGGTGGATTCTTTACCAGCTGACCCACAAGGGAAGCCCAAGAAAACTGGAGTGGGTAGCCTTTCCCTTCTCCAGGGGATCTTCCCAACCCAGGGATTGAACCCAGGTCTTCCTCATTGCAGGCAGATTCTTTACCAGCTGAGCCACAGGGAAGCCAGTGTGGACTTTAGTTAATAACAAGGTTTCAGGAATTCCCTGGCTATCCAGTGCTTAGGGCTCAGCGCTTTCACTGCCAGAACCCAGGTTCAATCCCTGGTCCAGAACTAAGATCCCACAAGCCACATGGCGAGGCCATTTAAAAAAAAAAAAAAAAACAAGAAAGAACCTCAGAGCTGAGTAATTTAAAAATAATACTAGTGTTTCAACACTGGTTTATTAATTGTATCACATGGACCAGACTAATGTAAGATATTAACTCTAGGGTAATTGGGTGCAAGGCATGTGGAAACTCTCTCTATTATCTGCACAATAGTTCTGTGACTCTAAAGCTGTTCTAAAATCAGTTCATTTTAAAAATAAATGAAACAGGTGTACCCAAAGACAATCTAATTGTCTCCTTACACCTCCTAGTCCAGGGAGGTGTCTCACGTGTCCTGCACTCTGTGTGTGCTACACAGAGGCACCCTCTCCATGCAGTGAGATAAGTGTGTGGTTTGAAGTGAGTGAGTGAGCGAAAGTCACTCAGTCGTGTCCAGCTCTTTGCAACACCCATGATATATACAGTCCATGGACTTCTCCAGGCCAGAATACTGGAGTGGTAGCCTTTCCCTTCTCCAGGAGATCTTCCCGACCCAGGGATCGAGCCAACGCAGTGGTTCAAAGGGAACATGCAAGCAACGGGTTAACAGACTCAGCCCTGGCTTCCTTTTCACAAGAGAAACTTTGTTCCCTCCTGGTCTACTTCAAAATTTGCTAGCAGTGTTCTCTCTCCAGGACAAGGCAGTTTCGTTCAGGGACTAAAAGCTTAGAGAGTCTCTTTCACAATAAAGGGCAATATTTCCTTCTTTCACAGACAAAGAATCCGAGATTGAGTGTCTGTATTACTTTCTCAGAGGTGCCGTAACAAATGGGTGCCACATGTTAATAAACGCCTGTTGAATAAGTAAACAGCCATGTATTCTGCCATGGTTCTGGAGGCCAGCAGGCCAACCGAGGTGTCAGCAGGGCCTTGACCCCTCTCACACCCACAGGGAGGATCCCTCCTGTCTTTTCTGGCTTGCTTGTTTGCCAGCAGTCCTTGGCTTGTAGGCGCATCCCCCCAGTCTCCCGAATCACACAGCCATCTTCTCCGTGTCTGTGTCCTCGCATGGCGGTCTTCTGTAAGAGGGTTTCTTTTCCTTCTAAGGACACTAGTCATATAGGATTAAGGTCCATCCTGACCACCGCATCTCAACTTGACTACAACTGCCAAGATCCTATTTCCAAACAAAGTGAGGTTAAGTGGTACTGGGGTTTAGGACACCAGCATATCTCTCAGGGGATGGAGTTGACCTGCAACAGCTGTGTGTATCACGCCCACGATCACGGCTGCCAGGTGAAGGTCAGAAACCTAGCCTGTCAGTCCTTACCCCCAAGGCCTTCTGCCGCACCTCCCTGCCAGGATCCAAACTCACTTTTTTGTACAGTTAGGCAGTCTTCTGCCCTCTCATCTGAAGTGGAGTAAACCTGCAGGGTCAGAATCTGTCGCCCAGCAACCAATATATCAATTTTTATGACTTTAGATATTAATATTCCAGCCAAGTATTTGCCCAGTTTATGATGTCAAGTAACATGGGGACCTGAAGCCACTTTGCCCGACTCTAACCATCATCAGAGGCTGCCTTTTCTGCTAACCTGAAAAAAGGAAAAGAAAAAAAAAAAAAACTAAAACCACACTGTTGAGCTTTTACTTCATTTCTTGCTTCAAGGCCTTCACACACTTCATACACTTCATGAAGAAGAAATTATCTTTTGGGCCACCATAGATGTTTGTGGACTGAATAAATGACAGGTAAAAATAAAGACTTCTCAGGTGGTACAGTGGTAAAGTCCAATGCAGGAAACACAAGAGACATGGATTCAATCTCGGTTGGGAAGATCTCCTGAAGGAGGGCATGGCAACCCACTCCAGTAGTCTTGCCTGGAGAATCCCATGGACAGAGGAGCTGGTGGGCTTCAGTCCATGGGGTTGCAAAGAGTTGAACTCAACTGAGCATGACGATGAGACAGATAAAGGCAAGAGCATAAGTGTTGGTCCTAAGCTCTTCACAGCATGTGTAGTGGGTACAATGTGGACCCCACGGGGCACCCAGATGCAGAAAGGAAGAGCACCTTTTGCAGTCTCACCCTGTGCTGGGTGCTGGGAGGGGAGTTGCCTCTCAGCTCCATGGGATCAGCTCTATGATAACACCTTTTCACAGGTGAGGAGACTGAGGCCTTGGTCACAGAGCCGGCCCAGGATGAACCCCAGAATTGGTGCCTTGGTCACCCTGTACATTCTTCTCAGGCCACAGAAAATGACCTTTAATCATGGAGCAGGAATCACCCCCTGGAGATGACATGGTCCTGCAAGGAGGTTCCCCCAGGGCATCTGTAAACCCTGACATTCGTGCATGAGGCGTGTCCTCTCTCATGGAGCTCTACTCAACCTGGGCCCACCGGTGACCCGAGGAGGCCAAGTGGTGCTCGGGGAAGGAATGGCCAAGAACAGATGAGGTTTTCTCATTAACTGGCCCTGGGAGTTGTCACCTCCCCTGGAAGCTGGGTAATTGCCATTTTTAATGGGGTTGATTTAGCAGCAGCAAATTTTGCAATTTTCCCTTTTCCCTGGGGCTGGCATCTGGGCCCCCACACACCTGGGAGACCCAGGGGGCTGAAGGGTCCCTCATCCCGGGCGCCGACTCCTCAGACCAGCTGGGGCCTCGTTAGCCCCGCAGCCCCAGAGCCCCTAGCCGCGATGGGGGAACCTCCAGGCGCTGGCTTCCTGCGCTGGGCCCTCCTCTCTTGCGCCACAGCCGGGGTGGAGGCCTGAGCCATCTGGGGGTGTGAACGAGGGCGCCGGGGCTCCTGCTGTGACGGCAGCAGGCAGCATCAAGGTCACTGCGACCTCATCACACAGCGTGGCAGGCTGGAAGAAACAGTGGAGCGTCTGCGGCTGGAGATGCCGGATGTCTTATTGCTTTAAATAGCACACGTTTTAACACTTTCTATCGCTATTAAAGAAGGGACAGCTTCGGGAGATTGGAGGATTGGACCTCCAGGGACCCTGTACCCTGTGACCTGTGGACTGTGTTTCTGGAAGGTCACCTGAGAGGGGAGGGAGGGGACGTCTTGCTGCAGGGAAGGAAGGGCCACGCCGTGTGTCCTTGGGGCAGGAGGTGATGGTGGGGGGCACAAGGCCAAGTGGGCCTGCTGCCCCTCCCCAGGGCCCAGTGAAGGCACAGCCCCCACGCAGGGCCACACTCAGACTCGGCGCCCCAAAGCCTTTGGCCTCGGTTAGCATTTCTCATGCTTAGGATTCCATGCAAGGCCCCTGGGGGCCCAGGGCGCCTGGACCAGAGGCGGCCCAGCTGGGCCCGGCTGTTTCCTCCAAGGCCACCACCTTCAGGGTCTCTTCCCGGCTTCCTCTTGGGGGCCGGGGGATGGCCCTCCCACCTTGGCTGGAATAGGGGACTCCCCTTCCAGTGGTCCCTCTAGGGACGTGGGAAGTCCCTATGGGCCCTGGATGGGTCCTTCGGTGCCTTCTGCCCCTCAGAGGAGAAGTGTGCACTGGACGCTGCCCGTCAGGGAGGACATCGGTCTGCGAAGGCTCCAGGCGCAGGCAGCTGTCCTGTGGAGTGCACAGAGACAGCTCGGCTGGGTACTTATGCCCCCCGCCGTCCTGGGAAGGTTTCAGAGCATCCGATGGCCCCAGAAGCAGGGTCTGAGGCTGGAGCCGCAAAGGTTAACCAGGCCGGAAGCTGCTCTGACAGCAGGGAATGTGATCACGATGATCAGGGCAGGCCAACCCTGCCCGTTGGGGACGTGGACCACGTGTCCAGTTCTTGGGCTCCCGAGCTATGGTGGCCACCAGGGGCATCCCTCTCCTGTGACCACGTGCCTCCACTGGACCGCATCCCTCTGTCCTTGCCATCCTGGGGGACCGCGTCCCTCCCGCTGGGCCTTTCCCGTGGCCTCTGGGTGGGGAGGGCAGGAACGGGCAGTTTCCTACTTTGGCCGTAGCCAGCAGCCTGGGAAGAATCTACCAACAGAGAAGGTCTGTTTCATCACCTTCCTTCCCTTCGTCCTAGTGGCCCCCAGGACTGGGCCTGGGCCTGGACCAAGCCGGGTCTCTTTTTCTGCAGAACTGCCCGTGGGGACCCTTGCTTTAAGGGGACCAGGTGAACTCACCCCATGCCCCTGGGGGTTGACTTTGGCATCTCCATGGCCCCATTTGCATTTCACAGACACCAACATCCTTGAAGCCAAGGCTACTCGTGAAGAGCGTCTAAATGGGTCAAGGTCGAGGACCCTGTAGTTTGATGCTGTTGGTCTTGAACTGGGGGAACTCGGCCCAAGGCCTTGTAATCTGGGGCCCTCATGCAGGAATGAGGCCTCTCCAGCCTGGCACAGCCCTGGTAGAATTCCCCAGTTATTACTCCTGGCTGTAACCAGGCCCACCTTCTCAACACGAGGCTGTCCAGAGGCCCTCTCCGGCTCGGAGCCCCGTCTCATCACTTTCTTGGCAGTGTACGACGCTTGGTCCCCAGGGACACAGGCCAGGGGTCAGGGCATCGAGCCCCTTCTTCCTGGCCCCGAGCTCTTGAGAATCTGCCACTTGGCCTGGCCGGTGGTGGAGTCTGGGGCCCTCCCATGGCCGTGGTCAGGGAACTCTCCCCTCCGCCAGGGATGGTCAACGCTGGCCTCTCTGCCGGCAGGGAGCCGAGCCTCAGGCAGGCCCATGTCTCTTCCAACCTTCCTCCCAGAGAGAACCTCAGACCCAGGAGACAGTCCATCCACTGTGATGGTCTTGCTGTGAGCGGCAGAGGCATACACTCCCACTCAGTCTGGGTCCAGGTTTTCTGTGTTTTTCAAAAGGCCAGGTTGACATTAAGTCTGAAAATGCACTCCGTTGCCTTGGGTGGGTCCTGCTCGTGTCATCTCCACCACAGGCGTCAGCCAGGGTCAGGTCTAATGAGATCAGAAATAAGCCATAAGAATGGAAGAAATGCCAGAAACTGCTTTTGCCTTGACAAGAGCTTTCTGTGTCTTAGAGGCTCAATTTTTGGCTTCCATGAGAGAGTCCTATTAACGGACCACACTCATTCCCTTTCTGACACCCACGTTTTCCTGCCTTTGTATCTCGTCACCGGGTCTCTGGACAGGAGGACACTGCCATCGTCTTCAGCTGGGTTGCCATAACACAGAGGGGCTGTTGGCAGACAGCTGACCATAGATCTGGGATGCAGACCAAGAGACCATCGCATCCTTAATCCCAGGAGCGGGAAAGCTCAGATCCAGGAGACCCAGGGAGACCTTGTGTTGCCCTGCTGGAGGCCACTGGAAGCCTGTTGTCCCATAAAGACTGTCAACCACTCGTAATTGAATCCAATTAGAAGGAGATTGTCTAACTTTAAACAATGGCGAACCAGCGAAGCGTTCTCTGGTGAGCTGCAAATTTGATGCCTTGGCACTTCCCAGCGCTGTCAGGCCGAGCACATACCCAACTTGGAGCCAAATACACTAATGCCGAGAATTAGTCTAAAGGCACATGAGAGGCTGGGTAAAAGAGGATGATTTTTTGGACTTAATATTAAAGTCCCCGTTTGCTGTCCTGGACTACATGCTCACAGGATCACCTGCCCATTTCACAATTAAACTATTTCAGGAGTTCTAATTTACGGGATATTAGCTCCTTTGTACCAAACCTTACATCATGTGTCCTTCCTTTGCCCTAGTTTATTTTTTTTTTAAATTCTCCATGGAGACAGTAAATGTTTTTAATAAGGAGTTGACAATCCACTTTCTCCATACTTTAGAAGTAACCAGGGTTAAGCCTTCTGATCATATTACTCGATGTGTTCCATTTGGGGTTTTTCTTCTCTTGCATCATGAGCCAGAGACATGAAGACAATTTATGAATTAGAGGCAGTGACATCATGCTGGCCTGTTTGAAAAAACATTCCATCATATGCGCGTGCTGAAAGATGAGTCTGGGGTCCAGGAAGCTCGGGTCTAGGCGTGGTGGGCACAGAGCCGCACCCCAGGCTCCACTCCACTTAGAAACAGCAGTGCTGTGTAGACCATATGCATTCATACACCCTTCAGAAAGTGAACGGTTAGCCCAACTGTGGTACATCCATTCCAGGCAGCATGACTCATAAGGAAAGGGAACAAATTACTGATGTTCACTGACACTTGGATGGATCTCCAAAGAATTCCGCTGAGTGAAAAATACACCCATCTCTAAAGGTTAGATGCTGTCTCATTCTGTTTATAAAACATTCTTTTTGTTTTGGTTTGATACATGTATAGATGCATTGCTATTTATGATACTTATGCTATTATTTGCTGTTTGATACTTAACACTCTTGAAATGATAAAATTCCAAAAGTGAGACTAGATGAGTGGTCAGCAGTGGGTGGGAAGTGGAGGCTGGGGGTGGGGGTGGCCCAAGAGGTAGGTTGTAAAAGGGCAGCCTGAGGGAGGTAGTGATGGAAACTGGGCCCTGGCGGTGGTGGTGGATTCGCAGATGTGATAGAATTGTATAGGCTGAACACCCACATGCACTAGGAATGAGTCCACACACAGCTGCGAGCCGTGTCACTTTTCTGGCTATAATGTTATAGTTTTTCCAGGTGATACCAGTGGGGAAGCTGGGAATGGGTGTATGGGATCTTCCAGTGTAATTTCTTACAAATGCATGTGAATCTTCAGGTAACTCAAAATTTTAGAAAATTAATTAAAACAAAACATGAGTCCAGGTTGTCTTGGAATTAGTGAAATAATACATGCCTGCAGTAACAGGATGGTGTCATGATCTGTTGCTGTTTCTGATTTATCTGTGGTTCTTCCCGATGACTGCCAGCGTTGCTAATGGGAAATCAGTTCTGGGCTTAATGCAGGCTCTCCAGCATCTGCTGGTGCTCTGATGGGCTCCTCACCCTCTTCTGGGGCCTTGGAGGGAGCCCTGAGCTGGGCGGAGGGAGCCCACTGTGCCAGGCTGAGGAGCGGGGAGAGTTCTGGAAGGTCTGGCAGGAGCCTGGAGAGGCTGGGCCGGTGGGCTCCCTCCTGCCCTGGATGGAGGGTGGCCTGAGCCCTGGGCGCTGCCTCGTGGGCACCGTGCTGATCCTGCTCAACTCAGAAGCCAGGGATCGACAGGCCTGGGCTCAAGGCTCCAGAGGGCCTGGCCAGCTCCTCCACACTGCCTGGGGTTCCCAGCTCTCCCCCAGACATCTCTGCTCTGGGATGAATTTCTCTTCTTTTGGAAATGACAGCAAAAAATTAAGTGCATGTGTGTAAGGGTGTATATGAGTGTCTATGTCAGTATATGTGTATAGTGTGTGCGTGAGGGTGTATGTGATGGTGTGTGAGTATGTATGTGTGTGTGTATGAGGGTTTATGTGTGTGTGTCAGTGTGTGTGTGTGAGGGTGTATGTGGGTGTGTCAGCATGTGTGTGTGTGAGGGAATATGTGAGTGTGTGTGTCAGTGTGAGTGTGTATGTATGTGTCTGAGGGTGAGTATGTGTGCATGAGAGTGTATGTCAGTGTATGTGTGTGAGAGTGTGTGTGTTTGAATGAGTTTGTGTGTGTAGGGATGTGAGTGGGTGTGGGTGAGAGTGTGTGTGAGAGTGTGTTTGTGAGTGTGTGTGTGTGTGTGCACACTACACTGATCGACCTTCTCCATAATCCTTTGAATTGAACAAAGAGTTGAAAAATTTTCAAAATTAATAGAGTAAATAGATGATACTGGAGGGACATTCTGCTACGTAATATCCTTTTTTAAAAGGAGATGTAAGCTGTAAGACCGGCTGCTCCGTCTGCCTCTGTCTGAACCGCTGAAATCTTTCATCCCTTTGCTCAGCTGAACCGAGGCCATGTCACTCAACCCCCCTCATATCCACTCACGGCCATTCCTCAGGAAATATCTGTCTTAAAATCCACACTGTGCGGGGGGGGCGCCCTGTCTGGGAATGAGTAGATTAGGGAAGAAACTCCTAAGGATTGCATTAGGAGGGATGGCGAGAGTGTAACCGGTGAATAACATCTGTTTGCATGGTTCAGGATTTGCTGGAAACGGCTCTCTTTTTCAGCTGCCCACCTGAAAAGAATTTTCTCTGATGACAAATGTAGGTGTCAGCTGCTGCGGCAGGTGCAAAGAAGGCAGGAAGGGCCCTTTGCCTGCTCTCATGTCCCTCGATCCGCTTGCTGAAGCCTGCACTGCTCAGAGGCGACTGCAGAGACTCGTTTGTAGAGGGGGTGTCTGTGGGCAGCCCTGTGCCTTTCTGCACGGAGATGCTTTCATTCTTTAGGGCAGCCCACCTTGCACCTGGAGGGCTGCGTCTGGGCTGGGAGTCCTCTCAGAAGGGTGCGGTGTGACGACAGGGATGTACGAGGCACCAAGAGTTGAGACCTGCATCCTCAGGTGAGAGGCATGGAGGACCTCACCGTGATGGGGGAGCTGGTCTCCCCTGTCCTCAGAGATTAGCAGTGCCTTTCAAAATTGCACAGGCTAATTGAAATTGTTTATTTTGGAAATACTTCTCCTTTTGTGGGCATTTATGTTTAAATCAAAGTAGACTTGTGAGTTCAGTGTGAGCTCCCAGTGAGAGTCTGCACCCTCGGTGGGTGTGTGGATGGTGAAGCTCTGAGCAGATTAGCCTGCTTGACCCTGGGAGCAGGCTCCTAAGATTGTCTTCCTGGAGAAAAAGGGCATCCACTGCTCCCTACTCTAGCGACAGTCTCATCTAGTGACCGTGGGCTTGGTGTTTAGAGTGGTGGCTGTCTTCCAGCCCCCAGGCACCCTTCTACCTCCAGGACTTCGGACAGGCTGCGTAAGCTCTCCCATCCTCAGTTTCCCTGCTTAAAACTCACTGCTCTCTAGGATCTCTGCAAGAAGTAGATGAGTCGATTCATCTAAAACGCCTTGCCTGGTACCCAGCAGATGCCTGAGACCGACTTTCAGGAAGAAGTGCCTCCTACTACCGTTTACCATCCCTAAAGCGTCACTTTGCATCTTTGATGTCTAGCTTCCCTAGTCTTTCCAGGATCAAGGATCTGTGTTTGTTTCAGAAAAAACTATCAGCCACCAGTGCCTAAAGGTAAGTCCCTTGCAGGCTGGGCTCACTAGATTATCTAGTAGCTTATAATAATTGGTCGAAGGCATTCATCCTAGGGGTTTGATTAGCTGGAATCAGCTGAGCATTTTGTATTTCTTTACTGTAAGGCTTTTTGGAGGTAATTCCACCCATCATTAGAAAGGCAAACTTGGCCTTCCACCAGGAACCTCTGCCAAGGCCATCTTTCCCAGCGGGAGGCTGCTCGCGGCTGTGCTGGCGTCTCCTGGGGGCAGGGAGAAGTCCCTCTGCGGGGCTCAACTTGGGGTGAGGACACATGCCTGCGTGTGCGAGTGTGCACGCGAGTGTGTGCTTGTGAGAGAGACTCGTCAGGGCCTTGGATCTTCATAAAGACCAAGACAAGGGTATGGTTTTGGTCTTTGTTTGGGAGCACAGTTCTGTTATATTCTGGACGCTTCCTCAAGTGAACATTCGAGCCCCTTCTCAAGACAAAGAAAACGTCCTAAGTGTGAACTCCCTGTTCACAGGCACATCCCCCAGAAAAACCGGGGCTCTTTCCCTTTAAAACACCCACTTTTCTCCTGATGCCGGAGTCTGTGTCTTTAAGACAATAATTGCTGAATTGAAATTTGAGACTGTTATCTTAATAACCAATTACTCAAATAACTTTGAAATTGGCTTAAATTGGCTCGTCATGCTACATTTACCTGAATCTTTTTATGGGAAAGTTAGGAACAAGAGAAAAAAAAAAATTCTTGGCGGTCTCATTTGTTTGGTTTCACTGAAGGGTCTTATTTGCAACAAGCAAGTGGCTCTGGGTCTCCATGGCCCAGACCTCCGCCTCCTAGGATGGAGCCTACTCTGCTGCGGTCTTCTCCAAGGTCCACCCACCCACCGCCACAGCCCCTTCCTGGCCTCCCTGGGCCTTTCCAAAATAAGGCTCTCCCTGGGTGAGGGAGCAAACATTGACGTATGTCATGCCCATGAAAGAAATTCCCCTCTTCTCTGCAAGAGATTTCATGGATTTTTTTTTTCCTTTTGGAAAATAATAGATGAGGTTACAGAGCTCTAATTTTCTCCCTTCCAACAGCTATGAAAGCTTAAAGGTGAGAGTCACAATCTTTAAACTAAGGGAATTCACCATTTATTAGTGGTTTGAATGGACAAGGGCGAGTGCCTGGGAGCAGTGTACTCGGGTTTTATATTTAGCTATAAACCCAGTAATAGAATATTACATCTTTTTCTCTAATCTAGTCTTATATCCGGTCATTTTTCTTCTAGTCTAAACTCAAGTAATGGGAATTCTTAATGCTCTTCACAACCATGCTCCTTCCCCCCCCCCCGCCCCACCCCACCCCCCCGCTGCACTGTTAAAGAAAAAATGTTGCTTCTGCAAACATTTTACTGATTTTGCAAAGACCCAATTCATTTTATTTTAGAAACAAGTGTAGAATGTTGAAGCACTTACGGATCAAAAGTTTGGGGACAAAAATAAGCTAGCATAAGGGAATGAGGAAAATGGCACCAACTTTCAGGACGGCCCCAAAGACCCACTCAGTTCACAGGATCCCCACCTCCTCTCTGATACCTGAAGCCCCCAGAACTGGGTGGAAACTTGGAGCCTGCCTAGGGAGGCGGTACTTTTGTTTACAGGTTGCCTTGGAAACGTGTGAAAGTATTTTTAACTTAGCTTCTACTCCCTGACCACAGAGAGGCTGGAATTTTCATAACCGAATCCCAACATAGATGGGCCTCTATTTTAAGGTATTGGAACAAAGACAGGAAAAGAACAAAGATGATTTCCAGGTTCCATATTGATCTCCAACGGTAAGAAGACAAATGACTCTTTCCAGACACGCTGCTGCTCCCTGGAGAAGGGGTGTTCAGAATGGCGGGATGTACGAGAAGCCGAGAGGAAGGAGGCATGGGGGCTCGGAGCTGGGGACTCTCCCGTGTGACTCCACACGCCCTGGGTGTATACACCCATGGTGTGTATGCACACGCTTGGTGTGCACACACTGTGGTGGGCTCCTGGGTGTCCAGCCCCCATGTCCTCGTCTGTAACATAAGATGAAGACCTTTAAACTTGCAGCCCCGTGATGGAGACACATGCTGGGAAGTGGCAGGGAGGGTGGCAAGTGGGCAGAGCAGTGACCCTGAAACAGAAGCCCTTTTCCTGAGGGGTCCTAGCAAAGCCCTCGCTGCCTTGTCTCTGGGTTTCTTATCTCTGGAGCCAAGAAAGATTAAGCTTCCCACCCTCCCCCACGTGTTTGGGAGAATGAAATGAGAAGAAGTACGAAATGGAGTTGGAAAATTGTAAAGCACTCTATATGAATATGAAATATTAGTGCTTTCATGATGCAACAAGATTTTCAACCTCATAATTTACCTCCAACTCCGGGAGGAAATCACCTTGTCATAAAAACATCTTGGAATGGTGAACCATTATTCTTCTATACTGGGAGAAAATTCAGAGAGGCTTCCAAAAGAACGAGATTATAAAACCGTAAAAGAATCTAAGTTCAAAAGCCCTTGGAAACTGCTGGACTGAGCCTTAATAATTCAAACAATTCAGCCAAAGTTTTTCTTTCTTATGGAATAAAACTTTTTTTTTTTTTTTTTTTGACACACCAGATAACGTGTCATAAAGAGCTCGGGCAGGCTCCAGAAACATGGACCCTGAGCTTCTCCCACTCCTGAGTTCCCTTTTGGATGCCTTGCCGGGTTTCCAGGATGCTGGCGGTCCCCAGGGAGAGCTGCCCAGGCTGGGACCCGTCCCTGGCTTCCCTCACTGCCTTTGCTCATGTCCACATCTTCCCTTCCCTCGCTCCCCTCCTCTCCTCCTCTTCTTCCCTAGCTGATGTCATGGTTGTCCCATGACCTCATCCGGAAGAGGCTTTCCTGCTCCCTCTGCAACCCATCTCTTCCTGCTCAGAGCCTGGGTGGCAGGCATCAGCTAGAGACTCATCTCTGGGTGGGCTTGACCACCGCAGGGTCAGGGTCAAGAACTGGGGAGTAACAGAGCTTAGGGGGGTTCCTGAGAATAGAAAAAGAGAGAGAAGAAGGGTGTTGGGAAAGCATTTCTGGCCTTTTCTACATTATTCTAATGATTTTGGCAATGCCTTGCTTGCTTAAGATTTGCAAGGGAGCACACTTTTTTTTTTTCTGGGAATATTTTAATATAAGAAATAGGTTTCCAATTTTATTTGTAATGCAAAAGGAGAAACTTAATATTCTGTATGCCACGGAGGAGGCTTCCAAAGAATCTTGGCAAATACAGTTTTTAGAATAAATATCTTGTAATTTTTTCTATCTACAGAAGGACTAGGATATTGAAATAAATGCTTGTATGTATTAAACTGGGCTTCCCAGGTGGCGCTAGTGGTAAAGAAGCCACCGGCCAATTCTGGACACGTAAGACATGCAGGTTCGAAGTCTGGGTCAGGGAAGATCCCCTGGAGGAGGGCGTGGCAACCCACTCTAATATTCTTGCCTGGAGAACCCCGTGGACAGAGGACCCTGGCGGGTACAGTCCGTAGGACCGCAGACAGTAGGACATGCATGAAGCGACCTAACATGCACACGTGTTAAAGTACAAAGCCTTTTGTAGTTTTTGCTCTGGACTCAACTAGGGAAAGTTGATTTGAGTAGAACGTGGGGCCCCTGAGTGGACGTCGTTAGCTCTGCCCATTTAGTTACAGGTGGAGTTTGGTACAAGAGGAAATAGCCAGTGATGCCACAATGGAAGGCTGGGAAGAGATAAGTAAGCATGTCTGGTTTTCTGATGTGCAAAGATGGAGCTGGCCCCGCTGAGTCACAAGAAGCAGAGCGGGCCTTGGGAATCCCCGGGCCACTGTGGCTCCTGGCAGACTGGGGTCCAGCAGGCGGTGGTGCCAGCTGGCTGACCCGGGATGGCTCCAGCCAAAGGCGAGATTGGGAGGCAGGTGACCAGAGGGCATGCCATGGGTTATGCAGACGTTTTGCAGCTCAGCAACTGTGTGGTCCTTAGACCACCCCCCCCCCCCCGAGGTGGGTGCCAGCAGTCAGAAAACTACAGTGTCAGAGGAAAAGGGGCAATGATACGATTTCATTTGTGTCCTTCTCACGAACGGGAACTGTGAAAATAATCAGGATTTTGGAGTAATGCCTTGCATTCTTGAAGCTTGCACAGAGTCACAAGGCGTTGTCACGATAATATTCACTTGGTGTCATTCACGCTCCTCCACATTATTTTATGGCACCTGGTATTATGTATCACGGCCACACTTGCATACCCTGTTGTCGACTGAAAAAAAGTGCACACTGGATAATACGCACAATGTGAGAGTTGTCAGTTAAGTTGTTTTTTTTTTTTTTTTTTTTGTCAGTTAAGTTTTATTCGGGGCAAAATGAGGCAATTCTGGGAAACAGCATAACTCTGAGAAACTGCTCCAAAGAGGCAAGGGGGAAGGCCAGTATGTGCATTATTTTAGTGAAGGGGGTGCAGTCAAGAAGGCACTGTCACAGAGGCTGGCCCCCAGCCGCGAGCAGCAGGTGTCACGGTCAATGACCTCAGCGCTTTTCTAGGTATGAGGAGATGCAAGAACTGGGCTCGCAAGCTCATCTCCTGAAAATCTCTAACTCCCTGAAGACCTGTTCTGGCGGTTTCTCCCAGAGCACAGGGTGCCTCTTTCCTGATGCCCACCCCCAGCTCTTTCAGGAAGTGCTGAAGGTCAGCAGCTGCGGTGACTCTTGCTTTAATCTCTGTAGCGGTCGGTGGCAAGTGCCAGGCTCCAGTTGGCACTGTTGAGGGCTTCCCTGGTGGCTCAAGCAGTGAAGAATCTGCCTGCAGTGCAGGAGACACAATTTTGATCCCTGGGTTGGGAAGATCCACTGGAAAAGGGCATGGCAACCCACTCCAGTAGTCTTGCCTGGAGCATCCCATGGACAGAGGAGCCTGGTGGGCTACAGTCCATGGGGTCGCAAAGAGCAGGGCACGACTGAAGCACCATAGCACACACACACACTGTTTTGCTCTAGTCAAATGATTTTTACAAAGCAAATACACCTCAAGTGTTCTACTGAAATCTAAAACTAGTGATATAAGCGACCACCCTTCAGAATCACACCCTTCAATCTGGAAACCAAGAGGAAGGATCTCAGCAGTAATTCTGCTGGGGAACTTGTATGCTCGGCTGCAAAGGTAATAGAGAAGGATGTTGAATAAGCTCCTGGCCCCATTTGCCACCATGGCATTGCTGGACCTTGCAGCCACTGTTAGGAAAGTTTCCAGCATGTGTGCAGAGCAGCTGCTCCGGGGCTTTCTGGGTGGGCAGACCCACTGAGGGCAGGAGGGTGTGATCTCTGTGCTAAGGAAGTGCTCACAGCCTCCTTGGGTTATCAACATTTCCTCATAGCCGGTCAATGCTACTGCAGAGCAGATTTTTAATCCAGTTAATATTTACCTTGTGACCTGCGATTAGCGTAAAAGCATGCTTGGTGACAAGCCTTGGGATCACGCGGCACCTGAACACCGGGGATCGCACCTGGTGCAGTGCAGACCCTCTTGGTTCACAGAAGGGACTGGTCAGCCCTGGGCCTCCCATCCAAGGAGTGAGAGTGGTGAGCACCATCCAGGCGGTTCCCACACACCTGTCCTTCGGGCAGAGAGCATGCAGGACACAGCTCCTCCCCACTGACATGCTCAGGAGGCTGAGCGAGAAGGCTCATGGAATTCCGGGATGTGGGATGAAGTTAGAACAGCTCTGCTTAACCTTGGACATTCCCAAGGAACATCTGCAGAACTTTTCTGGGGAGCTTACTCCAGAAACAAGTCTCAGCCAAGTATTTGGTTCCTGAATAGCCTGAACTTGGCATTTTGAGATTGAAATATGATGTTTAAACTTCAAGCTCAAATGGTGTTTGTTTGTTTGTTTTTTCCCCTTAGATCAAACTGTGGCTCAAGCTCATTGAACAGTCAGAATTTTTCTTTTCTTACACTTGGTGATTTAATTACACATTGACATTACAAAATTGATTACCTAGTATTGGGAATTCTCCAAAACTGCATCCAAAGGCTGAAACAGAGCATAATGCTGTTTTGTTTTGTTTTGTTTTCCCCCAGAACCAAATACTACCAAACAATGGATTAAGAATCCATTCACTATTATCTTCCAAATTGAAGGATAATTTCACCTTCCAGCTGTTGAGGAAATTCTACACATCAAAGGTGACAGGCAGGGCAGCTCTGGTTTCCAGAGAGAGATTGCTTCATAATTTCTGGGCCAAATGTCCAGTCCCGACAGTCTGGTAATTGCAACAATCTATGGACAGAGTTGGGGTTTTCCACCTGGGTAGCCAAAAATCAAGGTAGGAGACAGGCTGCCTTGGGCTCAAGTTCTCCACACTGGTATCCCGAGTATCTTCCTAAGAGGTTATGAACAGTAGTTTCCTCTCACTGATCCAGAACAGTTGTTTTAACTGTTAAATTAAAAGTGTTATGATCGAAGAAACCTATCCGGACGGGGACAGAGGATGGTAAAGCGAAGAAATCGTGGCCCGGCGTGTCTTCACCACGAGATTACGTCTGAGTGGCCGATGGCAGAGCGTCTGCAGATGTCTGAGGTTCTTGAGACAGAAGAGATGCAGTGCAAAGGAAATTCTAATAATAATCTTGAAACCAAGTAATAAATTACCCGGCAAGCCCGGGAGTGAGTGGGGGGCTGTGAAAGGGGGAAATAAGTCATTCCCAGGCCTCGTCTGGGGACAAGAGGGTAGAGAAGTAATTGAGGGTCACAGCAGAAGTGGAGGAATAGGATATCTTTGGGAGGAAGACTTAGAATCTGTTTTTCCATCATTTTAGAGAAATATTTGTTTGACGTTTCCCCGAGAAGGGGAGGTTTCTCAGCCTGTCCCATCGGGAGGCAGAAGGCGCATTGCAGTTTGGACAAGCAGGGAAATCACAGGGTCCCTGGGGTCCCTGACTGTCTGCTGCCCCCAGCCCAGACAAGAAGAGGAGGGACTGGAGCCAGGACACTGAACGGAACAGTGGCCGGGGTGCGGAGGGACACGCTGGCAGGAGCTGAGGTCTGTCCCCAAGGGCTCCAGCCACCTCCGGGAGCTGTGGGGGGAAGGTGAGGGCCACGGGCTGAGCACAGGCGCCTCCCGCGAGTTTCCATCTGATCCCCCATCGCCAGAAGCTAGTGCGACACCCAGGGCGGGGAAGCCCGAAGCTGCGTCCAGCTCAGCCCCTGGACAGAGGGCAGAGGACGGGGCAGAGATGGGCTGGGGGTGACTGGAGGGTGCCCGACAGAAAGTGGCCAAGAGAGGAGTGAAAATGTACCGCAATATGGCCAGGTTAATAAGGAGAGAGGGGTGGCTAGTAATGCAATCAAATCAGTTAAAAAAAAAAGAAAGGAACAACAATGAAAAAAAACATGTACAAGTGATAAATCCAAGTAAATCTGCCAATGAGCTGAACTCTCCCATGAACTGCAAGACCACCCCTGTCTTTCAGGGTCCCCAGATCAAAGCCCTTACCTTCCTTCAGCTGGTGGGCCCCTCACGGGTACCCTATGCTACTGTTTTATGCCTCGTACAGGGCCTGGCACACGGAGGGTTGCAGGGCACATGGGGATTAAATGGCCCCCTCCCCAGAGCTCTGGTCACAGAGTGGAGCCTTTGGCTGTAACCTGCCCACCCCCCCGCCCCCCCCCGCAAAAATGAGCCTCCTGGGACTCCGGATTCTGGCTCTTTTCCTGAGAGAGACCTCTTTCTTACTGGCGGTTCTACCTGGTCAGGGAGAAAACAGTGATCCACAGCTTGCTCGTTTGTGAAACTTTCCCAGAATTGACATATTGCATTTCATGTGGACAGAAACACAAAATCGTTTTATTTATAACTAATCCAGCATTGCTCACCACTACCCATCTATTGATTAGGAGAGGAAAATGTAGCTAAATAACCTGGTATTATTTAGCCTGGTGTTGAGCTCATTCAGACCTGATGATTAACTGGATCCCTTCAGGCAGTTCTCAGCTTTCTCCTGGAGAGAAGTGGTCCGCTCCTCCGAGGCTGCCCTCCCCTCCCCTGCTATCCAGGGGTCTGCACAGGGATGTGGTGGGTAAGATTCGGGACCCTACTCTCCCTGTGTCCCAGGGCACCCTGTCTTCTCCACCTGGGACCTTCCCATCAGCGGGGTCAGAGTTCTGTGGGTTGACCTCACTCAACTTTGCTGTGTTTGGAACCAAAAACTGGCAGCTACCTTCTGGGGTCTCAAACAGAGGAGAGAAGAAGAAGCCCTCTTGTACTGGACTCAGTTATCCCCCCAAATTTATATGTTGAACCCTAACCCTCAATGGGATGGTGCTGGGGGCTGGGGCCTTTGGGAGGTGATTAGGTGTTGAGGGTGGAGCCTCACAAGTGGGACCAGTGCCTTTACAAGAAGAGACCCCATAGAGCTCCCCCACCCCTTCCTCCATGTGGAGACACAGCGGGAAGACAACCTTCTGTGAACTAGAAGGGGAGGCCTCAGCAGATTCAGAATCTGCCAGCACCCTGATCTTAGACTTCCAGAAGCCTAAGAAGAATATTTCTGTTGTCTACAAGTGTTCCCACCTCTGGCATTTTTGTTATAAGCACCCAGACCAACTAAGGTTGAGGTCTGAGGTTCCTGAACTTCTCAGTAATTAAGACTAAGATTTACCCACACCTCCTCCCGCCCCAGAGCTGGGCAAGGGGCTTACCTTTCCTCTGCTTTCCCTGAGTTACAACCCCTCCGGCCGCAGATGGGTCTGAGGCCTCGCCTGGTCATGGGCAGGTGGATCACCATCCTCAAACTCAAGTGGAGTCCCACAAGCTCAGGCTCATCGGCCACAAGGAGGTGATGGGTAGTCTGGCAGATGCCCTCTCCCCACAGTGGTCTTGCTGGCAGAGTTCTTCCTTCGAGGACTTGTCTCTTCTTCTGTGCCTGCACAGATCTGGAAATCACCCCACTCAGCTTTTTCTGGGTGACAAATCCCAGGGACCCATCAGGAAGTCTGGTCCTCTAAGCAACTCTGGCAAAGACAGAGGAATCACACGTGAACAGTTTTCAGGACGTTGCCCCATTACAGCCAGGTTTGGGAGCCCGTTGGGCTCTGTCTCTCTCAACATCACTCTGCCCGGCAGCATAATGTTTGTGGGCAGGTGCTGGGTTCATCCTCTGAAGCGTCTGCTTCTAACCCAGTGTTGGCAGAGAGTGAGAACTGGCGAACACGGGGCTTGCATGGGTTAACCCGCGACTCCATGAGCGGCTGCAGCAGCATCTTCGAGGTTAATGGTGAGTCAAGGGGAAGAAGCTACAACGTGGCTGGAAGTGGAAGCAGAGCCTTGACTCCGCAGGCCCGAAGCAAAGGGGTCTCGAAACAAAGGCGGCATGTGTACCTTTGTAGGGACATGGATGTAGGTAGTTAAGAAATTCAAATGATGACATTCCAGGGGTGGGAAAAAAGAATGCTTGCCTTGTGTTAATTTGGAAGCAATGAATACAAGATTTTGCTGTTGTTTAAAAGGAGAAAGCGAGGGAAATCGAGGTGAAGGTTTGCAGTGGGAGGAGGGAAGTTGTTTCATAAATCCTGAGTGGTGGCTAATAATGAGAGACAGTGCACGGTGAATCTAGAGCAGCTCCCCCTCACTGTGGGCTTTGATCTGTGCTGCGGCTTCGGGTGTGTTTTCTTTGTAAGCAAAAGGCTTCCACTCCGTGGTCCTCTGCAGCACCCTCCACTGCATAATTGGCTCTTTGCAGCACGGCCAGCATCAGAGCCACAGCATCCAGTGACACAACACCTTGTCAGTAACACCGATGCCACGTCGGCAACAGAGGCGCTCCGTTAACCTTTAGCCAGGCTGGAGGCATTGCCACTGTGGTCTCCCCCTCCAACCCCAAAACAGCCAGTGATGTTCACTTTCAAACATGCAAACTCAAAGCACCTGTGTTTAATTTTCATCAGGAGCACCGTTTTCATTTCTGAGCTGCAAAACTTCCGTGCTCCCGGCCCCACTATGTCAAAAATGCACAGTGGCAGATTGGCATACTGGGCTATTAATAATTTGCTGTATGTGTTACAGATGTTGCCTAAATGAACGGTGTTCTATCACTGTTTCTTGACATTGGGGCCCTTGGGGTGGCAGGCTAAGACCCAGATCTGTCTACAACCTGCCTGTTCTGGAGAGAAAGGGGGTAAAAAAGTGGCCCCTCTGAGCAGAATCACATTCCAGCTTGGAAAGCCAATTTCTCAGATGTTCGCTCTGTCCTGTTCCTTGTTCTTCCACTCAAACCTCATCTGGCCATGAAGAAAAATGATGTGATGCAATTTTTTATTCTACGCTTGACACTCTTATGGAAGGCAATGTGGTTCATTGATTCCAAACTCCAAAAAGGTCAAGAAATGAGGAACCAAATTTTTGGAAGCAGCCCAGGAAAAACTTTCAAGCCCGGGAAAACAAAACTGCTAATTATTACCCCTTCTGTCGCCATTAAGCTTCAGAGGAGCCCTGAGCATATGTTTCATGAGCCTGTACTTTTATATTAAAACATTATTGAGGCACCAGGTGAAATGTACATTACCTGAAAACCAGCTGAAACGGACAGTGGGTTTAAATTTTGACAGCCAACAGCTGGGGCTCTCTCTAACTTTATGCAAAAACGAAACCAATAGGCTATGCTGCGGTTTCAAGTGTCCCCAAACAAATTTATATGAAAAATGATATTAATTTATCTGAGATGACTTCTGCCAAGAAACGGATATTTCTGTTACTTCTGAAGGGTTGGGAGGGGAAAAACAAACTGAACTATTATAAAACATGTAACTTGGATAGTTTAAGAATCTAACAAACAAAAATGTGTCTTTTCAGTTTAGATTAATCACAGTCGCCCTGCTTATCCCTTCTGTGGCCACAGTGATTTTTGAAATGCTAATAAGTTAGATCTCCTTTTCATCCCTGGAGTTTGGAAAATGGTTCTTTCCAAACAAAATACATGTGTGGGCAGCATGCCAAGTGTTACATATATATGTACATATACATATACACGTTTACAAAGTGCCACGCACCAGTGAGCCCTCCATTGAGTAACTCCAGTCTGAGTAAAACCTGGAGCTTGGTGATCCAAGTTTAAGCCAAATGGTGCCAGATAAAATTCCAATTTAGACACGGTTCCAATCCGCACTGCTCTCAGCCTGTAACCTTCCTGGAACAGAGCAGACTTAATAGTGTCCCCTGTAGGGCACGCATAAATAGCAGCTTTTATTGGTCACTATTTTGGAAATGTCAAGACGGCTACAGTACAGTTCCGGGTTGCGTTCAGCTATCACTTTACACACCTCCTGGACCCTGGAAGACATTGTTTTCACTGTGACATATTCTAATGCCAAGTGAAGAAGTGTTTTCGCTTCTGACGTGGGACTTGGCCGCGTATTTCCTGGTAGTTCACCCACACCCACTCGCTGGGGGCCCCTCTTCCTTGGGCGTTACACGTGTCCTAGCGCCTGTGGGTCCCCCAAGGACGCGGCTCCCAGGAGGCTCAGGGTCCAGGTGCAGAGACGAGATTTGCACCTGAAACGGTGACTCTGGTGACAACTGAAAAATAGGGCTCTGGGGTTAAAGCAGATTTGGAAACATTTAGGGGGGACACGAGACAGGCTGAAGGCAGAGGGCTTGATGGGGAGAAGTGCAGGCAGGGCCTCCGAGTGAGATGGGGTCAGTAAGAGCAAGGGCCTCGAGGCGGAAGAGGCTGCGCTCCGTTCAGCACCTTGACGAGGAACTCAGAAGTGGTTTGCCAAGGGCATCCTGAGTCATCGACGTGTGTGTTCTGTCTATGAGAGAAAGAAGCCACGATCACTGGAAACATTTGCTTTGGGAGATGCATTGAGCTCAGATTCCCTAGTGGCTCAGACAGCAAAGAATCTGCCTGCGAGGCAGGAGACCCCAGGTTCAAGCCCTGGGTTGGGAAGATCCCCTGGAGAAGGGAATGGCAACCCACTCCAGTATTCATGCCTGGAGAAGTCCATGGACAGAGGAGCCCGGTGGGCTACAGTCCTTGGGGTTGCAAAGAGTCAGACGACTGAGTGACTAAAAAGGTCACAGTTCAGATTCGGTTTTTAGTGATGTTGCAACTTTGTTCAACACACCATGATAAAGGAAGATCCCAGAATCCAGAGGTGGGTGCCCATAATACATTGTTCTGTTTCCCGGAAGGAGCATTTCAGACCCGCCTCTGAGCAGAGGGAGCCCTGAGCCCTCTGGGAGCCCACGGTGGACACGGGGATCTCCCAGGGGAAGGGTCTGCCCCGCTAGGCCCTGCTGCGTCTTCCAGGTGGAGGTCAGCCTTTACTCCAGACAAATGATTGCAGAGCAGTGTTGGAAATGTTCTTCAATCGAGGATTTCCTTTCACACCGCTGCTCATGGGCTACCCACTCGATCATGTGCACGGTGAGAATTTTCTTGAACCTGGGGCTGTGGGCAGGGCGGGTGGGGGGTCCTGACAGCTGGTCTGGGGTCTCTTTGTTCTTCCTGTGAGCTCACTGAGGGCCCAGCCCACCTTCTCCATTCAGCCTGCTGTGCCGGCCCTCATCTGCCCAGTGTCAGGGCAGTGGGCTCCCTGGAGGAGGAAGCAGGCAGCAAAAGCTGTCCCCTTTAGGCCTGGATGTGAGCAACCCCCTAGAGGCCATCTCAAATATAAAACCGATCTAGAAGGAGGCCTGTCTTGTTTAAGGGAACTCGAGAGCTTTTTCCTCTAGCAAAGCCAGCCCGGTTCCTTCTCTCTTTCGTTCAGTGGTGACTTTAACAAATGTTTTAAACCAAATTCAGAACAACTGGCTTCCAGAAATTGCTGGAACATAAAGAAAAGGCTTCATTTGGTGCCATATCCAAATAAACAGGGGTCTAAATCTCAGCATCTGAAGAAGTCTGGCCTCTGGAGGTTCTGGTGGTGGAAAAATTGGCCTTTGTTCAAAATAAATGGTGTAAACCTTGCCAGGTTGGACGACTGTCTTCTGTGTATTTTGCAATGAGCACAACTGAATTAATAGATATCATGTCTCTAGGACCTGGGTGATTTTCCTAAAATGTACACACGGGCTGAGGCATGAAAAATGCCCCCAGGGGAGAATGTGATGAGAAAAGTTTCTCAGGCAAAGGAAGATATTTACACTCTCTTTTAAATAATAATAATAATGACAAATTTCTACTTTGTACTGGACACAATGCTGGGTTGTTTTTTTTTAATTTTTGCCTCAAATATAAGTTATTTTTTCACATTGTGCTGTCTGACTCTTTTCTTCCTCCTTCTTAGAAGATACATTTTCAGTTTGCTTCTAGAATAAAGCAAACCAAAGCTTCCCAGTCAGGCAGAGTTTTAATTCCAGAGGTGAACTCCCTGAGTCTGAAACTTGTCTTCCTTAAGTGCTGAGGAGGGTAGAGCTAGTCATGGCTTCTGGTTTTTATTAAAATAAAAAAGCCAGCTTGCGATCACAGAAGGGAAAGGATTTTGCCCCTAAATGTGGTTTCTGATGGTATAATTCTGGTTTCTATTCCCCTAGCAGCACTTACTTGTTAATATGCCAGATATCAAGAAGCAGGGATCCCTGAAAACATGTTTATTAACATATTAAACTCAGTGTCAGAACCCAGAGTCAACTCGGCTGGTCAGCTGGGCCCAGGTTGCTACGTGAGGCCACAGGCCGTGGGCTGGGTGCCCCCAAGAACAGAAGCATCAGGGGCTTTGTCTAAGAACCACCCTTTGAAGGCATGTTAAATGCCTGTTTAAGACCCACAGGGAAGCTCTAACTCATGGTGTCCTGTGACCTTACTGGTTAAGCTGAGTCGCCTGGCATGGGAAGTGCACAGGGCCTGGGGCACGCAGACTGGTGGGGGGGCCCGCATTCCTTGCATCAGGTCACACCCGTGGATGGAGACATGCCCTGGGGTCAGTGGTCAGAATGGCCGTCCAAACAGCCAGGAACCACCCCCAGATGATGGCCTGGGCTTTGGAGGCTTGGCATAGGAAGAAGCTCCCCAGCATCTTTGTCTCCTGACTGAAACGGAAAAGCCAACTTTCAAACACAAAAGCAAAACAAAACGAAACCCCAAATCCCTTTCCTTTATGGGCTTCCCAGGTGGCTCAGTGGTAAAGGATCCACCTGACAATGCAAGAGACGTGGGTTTGATTTCTGGGTTGGGAAGATCCCTGGAGGAGGAAGTGGCAACCACTCCAGTGTTCATACCTGGAAAATCCCATGGACGGAGGAGCCTACAGTCCACGGGGTTGTAGAGTCAGACACGACTGAGCGCATGTGCATTTCTTTACTGCATAGAGCCAGTGCCTGCTGTTTTCTGCTTTTCTCAAGATCCTAAAGATTGCACAGGAAAAGGGACAGCTTCGGGAGGGGGGCAGGGTTAGGTAACTTGCCCACAGCCACTCAGCTGGCCGAGGGGTCCCCGGCTGGCAGCAGCCTTCTCTCTCACCCACCCAGAGGCACCCCCCCTAGTCTCCTTCCTGTCCCCTCCAGGTCCCCAGGCTTGCGCATATCTAAGCAACTGAAAAACATGATTTCTATCCCTCTGAGCAAGGCCCGTTCCAGCTGTTTTGGGGTCCCCTCCATCACCAAATGCTAAAGACAGTGGGACTCCAGGTTTATCTTGGAGGCCACTGGAGTCCTCCAGGTGAAGAACTAAAGAGCCTCTTGATGACAGTGAAAGAGGAGAGTGAAAAAGTTGGCTTAAAGGTCAACATTCCAAAAACTAAGATCATGGCAACTGGTCCCATCACTTCATGGCAAATAGATGGGGAAACAGTGGAAACAGTGACAGACTTTATTTTTGGGGGGGCTCCAAAATCACTGCAGATTGTGATTGCAGCCATGAAATTGAAAGATGCTTACTCCTTGGAAGAAAAGTTATGACCAATCTAGACAGCATATTAAAAAGCAGAGACATTATTTTGTCAACAAAGATCCATCTAGTCAAGGCTATGGTTTTTCCAGTGGTCATGTATGGATGTGAGAGTTGGACTGTGAAGAAAGCTGAGCACCGAAGAATTGATGCATTTGAACTGTGGTGTTGGAGAAGATTCTTGAGAGTCCCTTGGACTGCAAGGAGATCCAACCAGTCCATCCTAAAGGAGATCAGTCCTAGGTGTTCACTGGAAGGACTGATGTTGAAGCTGAAACTCCAATACTTTGGCCACCTGATGCGAACAGCTGACTCATTTGAAAAGACCCTGATGCTGGGAAAGAGTGAAGGCAGGAGAAGAAGGGGACAACAGAGGATGAGATGGCTTGATGGCGTCATTGACTTGATGCACATGAGTTTGAGTGAACTCCGGGACTTGGTGATGGACAGGGAGGCCTGGCATGCTGCAGTTCATGGGGTCACAGAGTCGGACACAACTGAACTGAACTGAACCAAACTGAATTGCTGGGTTCCTCTCTGCTGGGTCGTATGAATTGCTGAGGTCCAGGTTTCTTGAATCTCTTACTGGTCTGGAGCAAGCCAGTGATCAAACTTCTGAGATGGTCTGAGCATGGACTCCCTCCAGGCAGTCTGAAGCAGGCCTTGGTGAGAGCTGTGCCCTGAGCTGCTGCCAGCTGGTGCCACAAGCCCTAGGAATCCAGGAGACCCGGTGCTGGCCTGGATACAGGCTGAGGCACAGCCTCCCTCAAACACCTGCTGCCTCCGTCGTGCCTTTCACATAGATCGACGCAGAGAAACGCAGAGAACCACCAGTGACTGAAAGTGATCTGGACCTTTTCCTTCAGTCCTGCAGCTGAAATGAATAATGCAATCTTTTTTTTCCCATTATACTGGATGCTTTAGACATTGAAGTTTTATGAAATCTCTCTGTCTTGTCTTAAAATGTTCTATCTCTATAAGCAAGCAGGCCTAAGCTCTTGAAACTGTTGGAAAGGAGACTTGAGGTCAAAGGAATGTAAAATACAAAGGCCACACATATGTAAACTACCCCTGGACCAGGTCTTCCCACTCCGCTCTTTTAACACATACTTACTCAGAGAGCAGAGGACCTGCGGGGGGGGGACCCCATCCAAGTGCTCGCCCCCAACCTCATCTACCTGCGTGAACCTCCACCTCCTTTTAAGATGGAGAAGGGCCCCGAGACCATTTCTCCATCACAGCCTCTGAAAGAGCAGGCGTCCCAGGCCAATAAAGCTTCACGAAGCTAAGCCTGGCCTCAGGGTGTGTGAGCTGGTGTGGGGCCAGTTTGGCTGCTTTTACACCTGGTTTAAGGGACCATATGGCTGCTGCTTAGCATAGAATGTTCTGGTTGCTTATGTGGAAGGAGCTCTTAGGTCTCAGAAACCTGGGAATCTACTTGCAAAGCCCTCTAGGGAAAGATTGATTTGTTTTCTCCTCTCCTAATCCACTTCATTGCCAAATAGCTCAAAATGTAATTTTGCTAAAGGATAGTAACTTTCTTTCCTTGGTTTTTATTTGGTAGACATAAAATACCGAAGGGCTTCCCAGGTGGCAAAGGGGTAAAAGAATTTGCCTGCCAGAGTGGGAGCCCCAAGAGGTGTGGGTTCAATCCCTGGGTTGGGAAATTCCCCTGGAGAAGGGAATGGCTGCCTACTCCAGTATTCTTGCCTGGGAAATCCTGTGGACAGAGGAGTCTTGTGGGCTACAGTCCATGGGATCACAAAGAGTCGGACACGACTGATTTTACCCACCTTGTACCCTCACCCAGATGAAGGATACAGGGACTGTAGATCAGAGAAACAGCATTGGGATAAAGCTTCTCTGGAAAGAGCGGTCACCGTCACTCTGAGGGTCCTCTCCCCTCTGCTCCTTGGAGAGCCACCGGCTGGGAGCAGGGTTGGGGGGACAGCTGCTGCTCCCCTGCCTACCGCCCCGCCCTCCGCAGTCAACCCCTGGGGCTCCTGGCGCCAGGGGCAGAATCCTTGCAAAGAGGGAAGGGATTTCGGCCTGGGGTCCAGGAGTCTGTTGCCTAGAGCCCTGGACTGGTGGGCAGTAGGAGCCAGTCTGGAGTGGACTGACAGAAGGTCATAAGCTAAGGAGGACCAGGGGTGGGAGGCTTTGGCACAGAGCCCTCAGCTCAAGACGCTGTTCCGGGGAGTGGTTCTGAGAACGTCATGACCTGCCAGTCACTGAACAGGGGAGGGTGCAGGGATCTCTCCGTCAGAATCTCAAATGTCCTGACCAAGTGACCTCCAGTATGTCAGTGTGTATGTATGCATGGGAGATAGAAATGTACATTATGCATTCCTATCCCATATCACTGCAAACATTATGTTGTTGTTCAGTGGCCAAGTTGAGTCCGACTCTTTGCTGCCCCATGGACTGCAGCACGCCAGGCTTCCCTGTCCCTCATCATCTCCTGGAGTTTGCCCAAGTTCGTGTCCATTGAGTCGGTGATGCCATCCAAGCATCTCATCCTCTGTCTCTCCCTTCTTCTGCCTTCAATCTTACCCAGCATCACCTCAGGGCTTGTGAGATCTTAGTCCCCTGACCAGGTATTGAACCCTCGCCCCCTGGAGTGGAAGTGCCGAATCTTAACCACAGGAAAGTGAAAGTGAAAGTCGCTCAGTTGTGTCTGACTCTTCGCGGCCCTACGGACTGTAGCCCATCAGGCTCCTCTGTCCATGGAATTCTCCAGGCCAGAATACTAGAGTGGGCAGCCGTTCCCTTCTCCAGGGGATCTTCCCAACCCAGCGATCGAAACCAGGTCTCCCACATTGCAGGCGGATTCTTTACCAGTTGAGCTATTAGAAAGGCCCTTTAACCCCTGGACCCAGGGAAGTCTGACATATTCTATAGATAGATAGCAAATATAGAACTCATGGGTTCACCCAGGGAGGGACACGTGAATTGTTTCCGATATTCAGTTTTTATAAATAAAGCTTCTATGAACACTTGTGTCCAGAGTTTAGGGTGGACAGATATCCTCATTTCTCTGGGATACATGGCCAGCACCATGACTGCTGGTCATATAACTAGATACCTAGATTTTTAAGAAGCTGCCAGACTATTTTCCAGAGAAGTTGTCCCATTTGTATTTCCCACAGAAGTGTATTAAAAATCCTTGATAGGATCTGGTATTGTCAGAATTTTTTATTTTGGTTGTTCTAAGATGTGTAGTAATATCTCATTGTGGTTCTAGTATGCATTTCCCTAACACATGAAGGTGTTGCAAGTATTTTAATCTGCCCACTTGCCATCACTGACATGATGGACATGAGTTTGAGTAGGCTCCAGGAGCTGGTGATGGACAGAGAGGCCTGGAGTGCTGCAGTCCATGGGGTGGCAGAGAGTCAGATAGGGCTGAGCGACTGAACTGACTTGCCATCTATGTATCCTCTTTGCTGAAGGATCTGTCTTTTGTCCATTTTCTACTTGAATTATTTGTACTTTTATGTTGAAGGTTTTTTTAAGTCTTTATTGAATTTGTTACAATATTACTTCTGTTGTATTTTTTTGTTTTTGTTTTTTGGTTTTTTGGCCACAAGGCATGTGGAATCTTAGCTCCCTGACCAGGAATCAAACCTGCACCCCTTGCATGGGAAGATGAAGTGTCAACCAGTGGATCACCAGGGAAGTCCCTTACTGTCAGATTTTGAGAATTCCCTGTGAGTCCCTTGTCAGATATGTGTTTTGTAAATATATCCAATATATCCTCCCAGTCTGTATCTTGATGTTTCATTCTCTTATCAAGGTCTTTTGGGGAGCCAAAGTTTTAAGTTTTGATAAAGTCTAATTTATAAAAAATTTCATCTGTGGATCATGGCTTATGGTAATATCTAAACAACTCTTTTGCTGGCTTATTTTTTGGCTAGAGAAAACAAGATTTTCTTAAGTTTTAAAAATGGTATCAGCTGTTGTTTGGGGACTGCAAGCCTTTTTAGTGCCTCACTCAGGATATGCAGGCAGCAAATGGGAAACTCTGGCACTCACCACGAAGCTGTTTTCCGAGGACCTGGTTTCCTAGCCAGTTGTGTTTCTTTTGCTTCCATCCAGAGTCATATGATTATTTTATATATAATGTCTGTTTTTCAGCTGTACTTAGTGGGGGTGAGGGCGTTAGGAAGATGTCTGTCTGTTCCCTTTTGTCTGGAACCAGAGTTGGTTTATATCATTTTGATTCTGCTGTTTCATCCGCATATTCTTTATTTTGGCAATACTTAAAAAAAAATGTTTCGTGTTCTTGGCCATGCCATACAACATGTGGAATCTTAGTTCCCCAACCAGGGATCAAACCCATGTCCCTTGCATTGGAAGCCCAGAGTCTTAACCACTCGATTGTCCAGGAAGTCTCAATATTCTGGAAATACTTTGATAACATTTTAAGAATGTTAATATTTGAAGCAGAATTATATCAGCACTGAGTTTTTGTGGAGAAAGTATTTTCTGGAGCAAATCTGATTAAATTTATTTAAAATTAAAATAGAAATACTTGAAGCAATAAGCTTCCATATAGCAAGTTGGTCAAGGAAGTATTTGAGAAAAATTGTTTTTATCAGTTCTCTCCCAAGTAAATTTTGCAGTCAAGCTTTGACTCACAGACCAGTTTTCTTTCGTCAACATATTCTTAAAATTAATTTTAGTGTTTGCTAGTGTATGCTTTTTATTACAATCTTCATAAATTCCAGTTCTGATACTTTCTAGATCATTTTTACACGTGTAGGTCTGCCAAGAAGTTTTGCTTCTTTGGACGATTTGACCACATGCATTTCAACCACTGTCATTTTCTTTTTGTGCTTATTTGTTTCTGCCATGAGACTCATTACAAACAGAATGAAGCGTCAGTCTCTCATCTTCATTTGTTAGTTGATTCTTGAGGAAAAAATATTTCCCCCAGGTAAGGATGACCTAGGTCTGAGTGTGGAGCCAGCTGTGAGGGTGAAGTGGCTGCCTGGGTGAGGAAAAAGGAGGTAGGGATGGTGCCGACCTCGAAGTCAGCGGGGAAGGGGCCAGAGGGGTGGTGGTGGCGGAGCAGCAGCCAGGGAGGAGGTGCGCCTTTCTCTGAGCAGGTGAACCTCACGTGCTGGCAGGAAGCTGGTGCCTTTGACCACATGGGGAAGCCCACACTTGCAGAGTCACTTTCTCAACCCCGAGCCTCCTCTCCCACAGCATCTTCAGGGAGGTGCTCACATGCCTTCACTTTACAGAGGTGCGTCCCTTCCTGCACCACAACACTGTCCTGTGGCCTGCTACTCCAGGGAGGTCGCTCCAAGTCCTTATTATCCACACTACGCCTTCACCCAGGAGGCAGGTCAGCTCTCACGGCGGCCTCAGAGGCTTCTGGAACAGAGTCGGGGACTTCTCTGCACTTGGGGAACCTTTCACTCTAATCGGAAGGGGGTGTCTCTATCCATGAGCAAGGTTGCCCACGGACATTTCCCTGGCAGCGCCACTATAATCATCAGCAGAGCTGCCCAGCGGCTCATCAGAGGAGGGCTCCTCTGCCACGTGCTCATGGGGCAGAAGCCCCCTTCCAGGGTGACTAGTGCCAAGGAAGAGGAGGCGCCCTGCAGAACAAGGGTGCAGCCAACAACATGTGAGCTTCCTGTGGGCCACTGACGCTGAACCGTGATCAAACCATCCCTGCCAGCCTGGCCAAAAGAGGCAGGTGGTTTCAAAGGCCAGAGCTCCCTTGAAGAAGTCCTCTCGCTTGCTAGTGTGTTTTTTTCTTGCACAGTGGATGAGCTGCCTGAGACAGAAGGAGCCAAGGCCAGGTGTGAAGAGACAGACCCAGCAAACTCTCCTCAAGGTGCCTCTGTGAGCCGAGTCATGGCGGGAGCAGCCAAGGTTCCTCAGCTCCAGGAATGGGGGAAGCTTGCTGAGGGTGAACACTTTCAGGGCCCGCACAGCAATGCATGGCTTTCCTGCCCTTTGGTGGAAAGGAAAATGGAGGCGACCCCCTGGGCTCCTCTGATGAGGTGGGAGAAGCAGGGTTAGGGTCCCGGTGTTGGCAGAGACCCAGGGACTGTTTCTGGGATGGTCTGCCACCCAGCGTGGGACGGTCTAGAGTGGAGACAGAAGCCATGAGGGGATGAGAAGCCCTGGGTTCAGCCCCTGGTGCTAAATTGCACATTTGTGTGCCTCACGCCTGTGTCTTTAACCTCCACTTCCTTATCTGAGAAATGGGAATAATAACCCCTGCCTTCCTTCCCAGAGTTATGAGAATACAATTAGAAAATATGGCAGCTGTAAAAATATAAAACCATCGTATTTGCATTCGCCAATTCCTTAAGGAAATGGGGCCAGAGTTGAGGGGCAGGCCAGACCCTCTTCCACAGAGAACTTTACAATCCAGTCCTAAGACCATAATGTGTCTCAAACATTATGAATTTAGGAAATGCCTTTTCAATCTGGTGAAGAAAATAAGAAGGCTCCGGTGATGGTAAAAGCTGAGGCCACAGCCGCAGAGCTGGCGACAGCTTTCGGTTGAAAAACAAACCACCCGAGCGCTTCCCACCGAGACCCTGACGTGGAAACAGCCAGCGCAGGAGGGATGATAAATGCCTCTGGGGTTTCACAGCCTGGGGGAGTCGGCCTTGTTAGGGCTCATAAAAGCCTCCTTAACCTGGAGAAGGAAGCCTGAGCTCATGTGTGTTTCCCACAAGAGCCCTCTGGCCCCACCTCCCCGCTCACTGGTGTGAACTCACAAGCACACCAAAAACTTTCCCAGGAAAAGAAACACGGGGGTCTCCATGACTGGCGGTCCTGCAGGACGATCCTCGTCCACTGGGGATCCTGGGGGAGCTGGAGCCCTGCCAGCCAGTAGCGTGGGCCTGGGAGAGAGACAGGACACCACCAGTCACAGCCCCTTCTCCGCTCAGAAGAGGAGGCCGCAGGTGCGCCCAGGCCATCAGGCCAGTGACACACCTCAGTACATGCGTGTGGCCCCCCTGTGAGCATAGCGACCAGATGCCCCATGGCTCTGAGCTGAGCTTCTGAGAATGCCCGGAAAAGAGCTCTTCCCCGGGAAGGGAAGGTGTTGGTCTGGGTCCCCTCTTGCCTTGGCAGCATCCTTGTTAGCTTGGGGCTTATTGAAGGTGCACTCTTAACCTTTTTCCCTACTACTCCATTTAAATGAAGAAGGCCAGCTTGCTGCCAGACTCCACGGGAATGTTCTGGGCCACGTTTAATAACAGGAAGATCAACTTTGACCAAGTCATCAATGATGACTTCATGAGTGTTTCTTACAAACACGCTTTCAGGGTCCAGATATGGCCTCCTTCCTGCTGTGAATGTTTATTAGCAACCTGCCAGGGAGTTAGACGTCGTTTCTCAGGGAGCGGCTGGGATGTCTTGGTGTCGGTCCCTGTGCCAGTCCAGAAACGCCTCTGGGTGGGGGGCTGGGGATGATGGCACCGAGCTACCTCGGGTCTGCGGTGCCCACTTCCCTCCCAGGCTCCAGCACTTTCACTGCCCGTGAGGACCTAGCCAGGCTCCACCTCTCCACAGCGCGCCTGCCACCCTGCTTGCAGCGGGGGTGGAGGCAGGGATAAAAACAGCAGGCTCGGAAACTGTCTTTGCCCCAAATATTTTCCGGGAACTTTTGCTCAAAATCATTTCATCCTATATTAAAAAAAGAAACAAGATAAAACAAACCCCCCCAAAACCTCAGACTCAACTGACTGCTCCTGGCAGACTTGGGTATTTTAATTTAGTACTGAATGGAGGGGTCTGCATTCTAAATTGGTATGGAGCAGGATATATTTATAAATCAGATTTAAAATGTGGGTGCTTTGTTCCCAGATATGAATGAACTACTTAAAACTCAAGACAATCAGAAAGAAACACCAAAGCGCTTAAAGCATTTGCTGTTTGCTCTGGCAGGACATGGTATGAAAAGTGAAAGTGAAATTCACTTAGTCATGTCTGACTCTTTGTGACTCCATGGACTATACAGTCCATGGAATTCTCCAGGCCAGAATCCTGGAGTGGATAGCCTTTCCCTTCTCCAGGGGATCTTCCCAACCCAGGGATCAAACTCAGGTTTCCCACATTGCAGGCAGATTCTTTACCAGCTGAACCACAAAGGAAGCCCAAGAATACTGGAGTGGGTAGCCTATCCCTTCTCCAGTGGATCTTCCCGACCCAGGAATCAAACTGGGGTCTCCTGCATTGCAGGCACATTTGTTACCAGCTGAGCTATCAGTATACAGTCACATTAAACGTGGAGAACAGGTGCTTCGTTCAACATTGGCCATCTGCCCAGTTTAGGGCCTTTTTGCTTCTCTCTAAATCCTGCAGCTTTGCCTCTCCCTAGCTTTCCAGCTGGTTCAATGGTAAAGAACCCACCTGCCAATGCAGGAGATGCAGGAGACCTGGGTTTGATCCGTGGGTTGGGAAGGTCCCCTGAAGGAGGGTCTGGCAGCCCACTCCAGTATTCTTGCTGGGAAATCCCACAAAGAGTGGTGGGCTACAGTCCATGGGGTCGCAGAGAGTCAGACTCTACTGAGCATGCACTCACACTCCTCCTGCCCCTCCCTAAGCTCCCATTTCCTTGCCATCCCCCAACGCATTGAAATTTTAAATTAGAATTTTAAAAACTGTTCAAGGAGAGTTGGCTTTTCTTGTGCAAACCATCATCCTGTTGGTTTTTGTTGAAATTTTGGGTGCACTTGACTGAAAGTAGAGAGGCACAAAGGCCACCCAGACGTCTCCACCCCTACTGGGGGCCAATGGTCTCTAAGGCAACATTTCCCAGCCTGGGTCTCCCCGTCCTCCTGGAGGATTTGCAGATAGGCTGGAACCTGCTCCCTCATCTCCTCTAAGAGGGAGCCCCATCCATCATCCTCTTCTACTTTTATCCCTTCACTAGACGACCCTAGACCTTGCACTTCCTCCCCAACCAGGAGGGCAGACTAAAGACTTTCCTTTTAAGTTTCACCTAGTAATTCTCTACCTTAAAAGCTGAGAACACATTCTCATCTTCAGATGGGACAGCAATCCACTGTTTGCCAAGTTCTTCCCACCAGTCAGAAAGGGCCAAGATTCAAGTTCAACTCCACTGGCTTCCCCTAGTAGTGACTTTGGGTACCTGAGACTTGAGTAGGTGCTTTTTTTTTTTTTCTTAAATTGAGAGGATGCTGACCAGAGGTAGACACTGAGCAGAGCCCGAGGCTCAGGGTGGAAAGTCTCAGCACAGCGCTAACTTTGTGGCTCACTGCTATGAGACTTCTCCGAACCGCTGTCTCCTCCTGGGAGGAAGGGCAGTAGTCAGACTCCCTCTCAGTCTAGTTACAAGGACTGAGAAGTCCTCCAGTCTGCTTGCTACCTCTTGCTACTCCTTCACAGTATTTCAAAATATATGAAACAACTTGAAGACAAATGAAAAACATACTGATAATGGTTTCTGATGATGAAACTAACAAGGGCAAGCACAATACCTGGATCCCTCCAAGGTCCGAAGAAGGAGCTCAAGCAAAAAGCTTTCTACAGACCAGGAAGCCTCAAACGGCATCTCCTTGGGAAGCTTAGCTTTTGAACTACAGGAGAAGACCCCACACCAATCAGCCATTAACCAGAACTGCCACGATTCCATTTAATAGCTGCATCATATGCCCTAGAACCCTGGGTCGTAGTCAGCCCAAAGCCCTCCTGTATAGAGGTGCAGACGCTGATGCCCAGAGAGTGGGCGTGGCTGACCCAAGGGCATGCCCCTGGTTGGTTGCAGAGGCAGGGGCTAGTCAGAGGTCGGTCATCTCCTGAGGATCACCCAGACGCAGCCCACACTGCCATGACAAGGCTGGGCACGGAACACCCTGAAGGACGCGTTACAAGGACAGGGGTGTGGTCCTGGCTAAGGCATGGGTCCCTCCGCCAGACGGGAGGCAGAATGAGGGCTCAGCCCTTGTCCTCCCAGACTCCTTTGTCCTCACCGTCACCTTCTCTGGACTGCCCAACCTCCCAGCCTTCCCGCCTCCTACCTGGCTTTAAGGACTCTTTCAGTTTTGTTCAGAACATCCTCTGTTCACCGACTGGGAATAAGTCTGAGAATTCCAAGGGAGTGGTTGCCACGGCAACAACAACCTCATGGAAGGTTTCAGAACTTTTGCCTCCTACTCCTAGTACTGCAGAAATTCAGAAAGCATAAGGCATAAAGACGAGTGCTAATTATCTGACCTGAATTTGCTGGGGTGGGCAGAAGAAAGACAAGTGCACAGCAGTCTGGCAGACACTCCTCATCGGCACTCGTCCAGATCACTTTCTGGAAGGGAATCACTGTCAGATTATTACCATTTTCTGTTAGAGGTGGCACCAGGGATCAACAGAGGATCATTTGTCTTATGCCATGCAAAGCTCACCTCACACCTTGGAGGGGGCAGAGCTGTTTTCTGGGACTGCTGTTTCATCAGTCTGGCAGGCATGACGGGCACGTGCATTAGGAGGTCTCTGCACCTGCAAGGTTGGGGAGGGGCAGAGTAGCCCACGAGCACCCTTAGCATGGAAGCACGGTCCTGAGCACGTGGACTCAGATGCCTGGGAAGCAAAGCCAGCCAGGCAGGTAGACACTGTACCATGAGACTAAGGGCTGTCTCTAGTGATGGAACCCAGACCGGAGGGGGCTTGACTCCATTCTAGAAGCACATGGACCAGGGGGAGACAGAGGACAGGCAGTCAGGCCCTCTACTTGCTCCCCACAGTGGACACGACTCTGGGCAGGGTTTTCCACACAGTCTGTCTGGAGGCATCTCACTGGTCAGAGAGGGTTCACCTGTCAAGCTGTGCTCAGGTAGCTGGAGTCTGCTACAAAGCAAGACCAGGAGGTACCACATCACTCTGTTCTTGCTCCCCATCTATTTCAGTGTCCTCTTCCTTCTTTCTCTCTGCACTGGGATTTCACATTTTAGTAGGACGTTGGCCCTCAAGCCCTGTCTCAGCTGTTGTCTAGGGCTTTTGCGATTAGACAAGACCCCCCCTCCTCCATGCCAGGAGCTGCTGTGAGTGCTGGGGTAAATAAATACATCAACGGGGCTTCCCTGGTGCTTAGTGGTGAAGAATCTGCCTGCCAATGAAGGAGACACGGGTTTAATCCCTGGGTCAGGACGACACCCTGGAGAAGGAAATGGCAACCCAGTCAAGTGTTCTTGCCTGGAAACTCCCATGGACAGAGGAGCCTGGCAGGCTACAGTCCGTGGGGTCACAAAGAGTCAGAGGTGATGCAGCAGCTAAACGACAAATATGTCACCATGAAAGCAAGTCCTGTGACCCCAGGAAGCGGACTTCTTTGAGGACCAACAACAGACCTTCTGAAGTGAACGCAAGCTGGGACTTGTTACAGCTCCTGCACAGTGATGGCTGGTTTTAAGTTGCTGGAGAGGAACAAGAGAGCGTCAGGTTTCTAGTATTTTGAGAGAAATTTTCAGCGTCTAGGGATAGGGTGATGCGGGAGATGATAGGTGGGGCTCTTGAACTGCATTCCACCCGGGAGAAAGCTGTGTGTCTCAGGGGGGCCCAGAGAACATCACCAGGGCCACTCCCACTCCCAGCAAATAGGCCAAATAGCTAAGAGGTTTGAGCTAAGTTAGAACATCTTTAGAGGGTGACTGTGGAACCATCTATGCTCCAACTCCCCCAACACACACACCTCTGCGCAGACACACACACGCACACACACACACACGCACACATGATGTCATGTACTTATCCACGGATGCATAAGTACCATACTTATCCAGCATGGTGGCTCTGTCAACCCTCCACCACGAGCTCTCTTCACGGCCACAGTCCCTTGGAGACAGATGCCAGGTCAAAGGAGATACCTGCTGGATGCAGCCCGAAGATCCTGGGGTCACCTCAGCCCACGGAGAACAGAAGGGCTTTGTCACTGGGGCTTTGATCTCCTGACACAGGTAGGATGTGCCTTCATGAGAGGCCCGCTTCTCATCCATAAGGGACAGGCCAGAGTGCTCTGGGATCTTCTCCCCCAGTGCACCACTCAGCATCAGCACTCAAAATGACAAGCGTTTCTTCCAAGGATGCTTGTGGGATGGCAGTGGAGAGACAGAGCCTTCAGGAGTCAACTCCACAGATGATAAAAATACGGCTCACAGTGTAAGCCGGGAAATCCTTTCAGACGCTGCCTGGAAGTACCCTTCTGTGATGTTAACCGTCAGAGACCCGCTCTACACAGACGTGCTGAACCAAGGCAGGCAGGAGCCCTCAGAAGCCACTCTTGCTTTCCCAATTAGCGTAACTTTGCAGGCCCAACAAATCATGAGACTGAAATGCCTCTACTGGAAGGTCTTAACCTTTTAGGCTGACATTAAATTGGAAGAAACTGCTCATGTTGGAAATAATTACCGCTGATAATGAATACAATTAAGCATAAAAGAATCCTTATAACTCCGGTACCATTTGTGCACTTAGGAATGGGCTCATATTTTTCCCTCCACAGATGTTACAATAATGGTGTCAACACTTTTATTTCTTTGTCCATAAGCTGAAAATTATGGCTGTTTCATAAATCGCTCACGTGCTCAGAAGAAGGGGGCCCAGCTGCGGAGCACATGAGCACGGGCTCCTGCCCCGGCCTCATGTTTCACGGTGACCTCAGCTTCCTGTGAGCAGTGGGGACCAGCGCGAGTAAGTACTTGTAAAACTGTTTTTGAAGAGTGGAGTTATGAAGAGGTGCTGTGGTGTCGAACATCTGCTTCATCCATTACACTCACATAGGAGCCCGGAATGTACAGTAGGGGCAAGAGACATCAATAAATTAAAATTCTCCTGTGAGCACACTTTCCAAGCATATGCCAATTTGAAGCAGAACAAAAAAAGAAAAAAAGATGCTAAACAAGGGGAGAGAGATTTTTTTTTTTGCTCACTCGGCCTGAACTGGTTTGAGCAGTAATCATTAGAATCTGGTTTTCTTTGTGCAACTGATGGACTTTGTCAAAATGCAAGCATTTTCCTGGCCCCATGAGACAACGAGGATTCTGCTACCTTTGGAAACCATGTTCCTTTCTCCCCACCATGATACATTCTTCATCAAAAAATACCAGAAGGATGAAAGAAAAATAAATAAGCGTCATTCCAGTTAAGTGCATAGGTTACAGATGGCATAAACACTCAAACAGCTCTTTATTATACCTGCAACTCGATACTATTCATTACGTGAGCTTGTGTCGCTGCATGAAGAACACGCATTTTGTCAAAAATGACGTATGTATTAATTATGAAAGAAAAATACATGGAAATCTAAGAGCGTCTTAAGGTTTTTAAGAGGGCTGTTCCAAGTTGGTTTTCTAAATAAGCAATTTGGTTTGGGGACGTGTTCCTGCTGTGTTCACATGCAGGGTCTCACCTCTTCTACTGACCGAGAGCCAGGTCCGTCTACGCTGCCTGAGGTGGGGGTCGGGAAATTGGAAGTGGAATGCTCGGTAATCCTCACAGCCTTCCCCTCTGTCCAGGCTTCTTCCCCCTCACATCATATATCAAAGACAGTCCAGGCCACTCACAGCCTCACGTCATTCCTGGCACCCAGGCCAGGTCTCTGAGCATGCAGCGGCGGGTGTGCGCCCCGAGATGGGAGACACGTGCAAGACAGTGTGTGCAGCCAACCGCCGATGCGGAGCATGCCGCTTGCACTGGGGGACTCCTTGTGCCAGCAGGATCATGGAGAAACTCCATTCCAGGACGCCCAGGGTGACCAGCCTGTCCTCGCTGGGGTGTCTGGAGTGGACAACACTCACCACATCCCTTCGTGGGAAGCACTGGAAGGGCCCCTACCCTAGAGCACACACATCACCCACAAACCACGGTCCTTCGCAAAGTAACAATAAACAGTTCTTAGGCCAAGTACTCTTGAGGTGTTGCCCCATTTGTCCCCTAAATAGAAAAATCGTATCTCCACACCTCTGTTTTTCTTATGTATAAAATGAGATGCGATGGACAGGGACTGAATTCAATCTTTGCATTTCCCCCTAAAATTCTGATACTAATCTGAGGAATGATAGATTAGAAAGCTTATTCACATTATGCAAAATTATTCCAAACAGATGGTGAAGTCAATTTAGAGGCTATTTTTTTTTTTCTATCTCCAAGAACAAGTGCTGTTTTGGGGAAGGCAAGAGAGTAGATTTTAATCTCTTTGCCCTTTGAAATGACCGTCAGCAACCTCCTTCCAATTACCTGTGCCCTCTGATGGTGGTCCTGGGAGCTGGCTTTACAAGGTGGAGGCTGTTTGCCTTGCCTCCCCTGCCCAACTATCCATAAAGCCACTGTAAGCCCACCTGCTCTCACAGCTTCTAATAGGTTTCTTACACAAAGTGAATGCTCAATAAGTATTTGGTTTCAAAGTCATTGTTCTTAACCAAACTCAAGTGAGGTTTGCTCATTTAGGCGAGGTTGGGTTTGAATCTCAACTCCACCACTTGCTAGGTGAGTTCCCTAGGCAAACAGTGTAAAATACCCCAATACACATGATCTTCAATCTGAAAATGTGGCCAATTTTGTCTTGAGGACAGTTGGGAGTGTTGAAGGAGTCAGTGCAGACTTATTAGCATCAGCATATTTCCTGGGTCACAGAGGCACTTTCTAGCAATGCTAATTATTATTGTTGTTGTTAATATTTAATCATGAGTTAGTAAAAAACTTCTTGCAGTTTTTTACACTCTCTTATCCAACTTCCTTGGAGAAGGCAATGGCACCCCACTCCAGTACTCTTGCCTGGAAAATCCCATGGATGGAGGAGCCTGGTAGGCTGCAGTTCATGGGGTCGCTAAGAGTCGGACACGACTGAGTGACTTCACTTTCACTTTTCACTTTCATGCATTGGAGAAGGAAATGGCAACCCACTCCAGTGTTCTTGCCTGGAGAATCCCAGAGAAGGGGGAGCCTGGTGGGCTGCCATCTGTGGGGTCGCACAGAGTCAGACACGACTGAAGTGACTTAGCAGCAGCAGCATCCAACTTCCTTGATGTAGTTATAGTTAAACTAATCTCTTTCAGATAAAGACAATATGGAACTTAACCTAAGAACGTACAGTAGCCCATACAGTCAGTAGTTATTGAAGCTTTGGTATACAGAGCAAAAAGCCACAGATGCCACACTTTCTGAGGAAAATTGGATAAATAAATGCTTGTGGATTAATGCATGAGAAGAAGTACCATGATGGCTAAATTGGAGCCAATGCCTTCCAAGGTTATCGTGGCCCAAAAAGCACTGGAGAAGCCAGAGGTGCACGCAGTGTGACTGTGTGAGTCCTGGTGATAGCCCACTTGAAACCCTCATCTCCTTTGAGTTCCACATTCCTTAGCATTCCTTAGAGTTCCACACACACACAGTCCCAAATGTCACACACGAAGCCTGAAGGGGTCCCTCCGCCTGACACAACTGTAAGCTCTTAAGAGGGCTGTGTGAGGACAATGCCTAATAATAACAATAATAGAGTTAAACTCTAATAGGAGAGTTGAAATTTCCAACTATAATTGTGTATTTTTTCATTTCTCCTTTCAGTTTTATCTATTTTTGTTTATGCATTGTGAAGCTGTTTTTAAGTATATACATTTAATAAAATTATATCTTCTTGATGAAGTACCCTCTTTATTGTTATTTAATGCTTATCTTTGTCTCTAGTAAGATTTTTTTTTCCAAAGTTTACATTGTCCAATATTAACGTAGCCACTTAATTTTTTCTAGTGTTCCTTGGTATTTACTTTTCTATTGATTTTTTTTTTTTACTTTTAGCCATTATGTGTCTATATATTTAAAAGTTTTATTTTTATTTTTATAGATAGCATATAGTTAGGTCTTCCTCTGTCATCCAATCTGACAATCTCTGCCTTTTAATTGGGATGTATAAACCATTTATGTTTAAAAGTAATTACTGATATGATTGGATTTGAATATACCACATTGGCAATAGTTTTCTGTTTGTCCCACCTACTTTTTGTTTTCCTTTTCATCATTTCCTGTCTTCTTTTGGACTGAGTAGTTTTATGATTTTATTTTATCTTCACAATTGGCTTGTTAGATATACCACTTATATAGCTTTTAAAGGCTACTCTAGGGTTTGTAATATACATCTTTATCTTATCTCAGTCACCTTCAAATACTGTTATACCACTTTGAGTGAAGTGCACTCATCTCACAAGTGTCAACATTTAATTCTCCTCTCCCATCTCTTGTGTTGGCTTCCCTGGTGGCTCAGACGGTAAAGCATCTGCCTGCATTGTGGGAGACCCAGGTTCAACCCCTGGGTCGGGAAGATCCCCTGGAGGAGGAAATGGCAACCCATTCCAGTACTCTTGCCTGGAAAATTCCGTGGACTGAGGAGCCTGGTCGGCTACAGTCCATGGAGTCACAAAGAGTCGGACACGACTGAAGCGACTTCACTTCACTTCACTTCATCTCTTGTGTTAATGTTTTACACATATTATTCTACATATTATAAATCCACAGTATACTTTTTACTGTATTTTCTTTAGGTACTCAAATATCCTTTAAAGAAATTAAAAATCTTAAAAAGTTATTTTTTATTTACCATTTTTACCATCTGGAACTCTGTATGCCTTAGAAAGGAAAGAAAAGAAAGTGAAGTCATTCAGTCGTGTCCGACTCTTTGCAACCCTATGGACTGTAGCCTACCAGGCTCCTTCATCCATGGGATTCTCCAGGAAAGAATACTGGAGTGGGTTGCCATCTTCTTCTCCATCTGTATGCCTTGGGTAGAAATAACTAAATTTTCATCTGGTGGCATACTACTTTTGTTGAAGAACTTCCTTTAACTGTTTTTTGTTTTTGTTTTTTTTTTTGTGGTGCACTTCTGATGACAGACTTGCTAAGGTTTTGTTTGTATACAAATTTGGTTTTGTTTTCCTTTTGTAAAGTACTTACTGACTATAAAATTCTTGGTTAGTAGTTGTTTTCCTTTTTCCCCCTCAGTATTTTTTCTATTATTTGCTGGCCTTCAAAATTTCAGACATAAAGCCTCCAATATTTTTCATCTGTGTTTCTCTTACACAATGTTCCTTTTCTTTGATTATCTTCAAGTTTTTCTTTAGTTTTTTTTTTTTTTTTTTGTAAAGTGGTTTGACCACGATGTGCCAAAATATCTGTGTATGTTTGTGCTTAATTTATCTTTCTCAAAGTTCCAAAAATTCTCAGTTTGTGACTTGTCTTTCTTTAATTTTGGAAAATGCTTGGCCATTGTCTCTTGAAATATTTCTTCTGCCCCACTCCCTTTTTCAGCTTCAGGGATTGTATCTTCAAGTATGTAGGACCCTCTGATTTCATCACATACATGTTTTGAGAGTTCAATTCCATTTCTTTCCCCTGCCGCCATTCTTTTTTTTTTTCTCCAGTTTGGATAATTTCTGTTGATCTATCTTCAGATTCACTCCTTGTTTCCAGTGCTCTGTTCAGTCTGTTAATTTGTTTATTGAAGAAATTCCTGTCTCTTATAACATGTTGTTTTGTTTCTCGCATTTCCATTTGGCTCTGTTTGACTGCAGTGACCTAGCAGCAGCAGTAGCAGCAGTGATCTCAGTCACACAGCTGAACTTCTCCTTGTTCATGCAAATCTGTCTGCTTTTTCACTAGACCCTCAATATATTGACTACAATTATTTTGAAGCTCCTCCCCATTAGTTTCAACGTTTGATTCAACTCTGGATTTATTTCTGTTGACTGTTTTACCTCTTGAAGAGTTGTTCTCCCTTTGTTTCTGTGTATGTATTTTGCAATTTTTAGCTAAAGGGAGGATATTAAGCATAGAAGAGTAGTGAATCATGAGGAAAACATGTTTATGCTCAAAATGGGCATGCTTCTTCCCTTGTAAATTCACCACTGTGGGGTCTGAGTCAATCTAGTCATTAGCTAAGTTGCATAGGTTTTGTTCCTATAGTTATGTTTAATGCTCCACAGACTTGAAAATCCTCCACTGGTGGGCTGATGCAGTCTTTTTTTCTGTCTGAACCTTAGCCGCTGCCTGAAAGTTTTTCAGTTTTCCTGTTGCATTTCTAGCTTTCAACAGTCCCTGCCCACCTCTGCAAACTGGGGATCTCTCTTCCTGGTCTGCATCCCACAGAGGTAGACTATTTTTGCTTGTACCTGGTGCAAGATGGTGAGATTAGGGGGTGGTACTCAGCTCTCCCAGCCTTGTCTCAGTCTTAGGAAAGTTCTGTATTTCTGTCTACTAAGGCTGGGATTTCTTTAATGTTTCTACCTCTCCCTTACCATGGGCAGTCAAATTTTGCTGCATATTTGTAAAAGTATCTTTGGTGAGGTAGCATTTCCAGTCAAAGAGATTTGTCTTGTTTCTATCTCTTCTGTGGAGGCAAAGTGGGGCTTTGCTCATGTCCTGTGTTCAGGGTAGGAAATTCCTATCCCTTCCTTAGTGGTTTAAGATTTTTCTTGAATATGAAAGAAGGTTCTGGGGAGTAGGATTTAGTACATATGTGCCAATGAGGGGACCCTCACCCAATCTTTCTTGTAAGCACCTAGTAGTAGCCCTCAGAAAACAGCTTATGAGGGACTGTGGTCTCCTTTTGGGTCTGGGGATTTAAAATTCTCACTGCCACCCACACTTGGCCTCCAAGAGTTTGTTAAGGTGTCAACTTTTTTCTTCTTCCTGCTTTCACGGTGTCTGCCTCTTCTTCCTATATGCACTGCCGGAAGGGAAACCGTTAGTACGTGTTATGTCCCCTGGAAGAGACTTGTCACTATTCACAACTCAGTTTACCTCCTTGTCCCATGACATCAGCTTAAGAAAACGTAAGGTTTGTAGATTATACCATGTTTTTTTCTCATTGTTAGGGTGGGAGCAAAAGTCTGTGGAGGCTTTCTAAACCCTAAATGGAAGCAGAGCTCCTAGGCAGTTGTTGCTCAGTTGCTAAGTCGTGTCCAACTCTTTGTGATCCCACGGACTGCAGCATGCCAGGCTTCCCTGTCCTTCACCATCTCCCAGAGTTTAGGTCCTGATGCAGGGAAAGACTGAAGGCAAAAGGAGAAAAGGGCAGCAGAGGATGGAATGATTAGATAGCTTCACTGACTCCCAGACAGAGGAAACTGGTAATATGACTTCTGAAGCTTTTTCTCAAGCTCTGATGTGGACAAGTAGCAATGACTTGGTTGGGAGACTTGAGGCTGTGCATTTAGAGTATCTCTGCCTTGAATTTTCTATTTCTCCAACCCACCCCTCCTTTACCTTTATGCTTATTATGCTTTCTCTTCTCAAGGTCCTTCTAAAACTGAGAGAGTGTTAGTAAGATTGGGGTCAGCACACAATCAGACACCAAAAAGGTGTGCATTTAAATTTTTTATGTTTTAAAATTTTAATTTCCGTATAATAAATCCTTTTCAATTTACACAGATGAACTTTATATATATATTTTTTCATTTAAAAATCTCAAGCTCCATAGTATAAATTCTTTTCAGTTGCCTACTTTTTTGATGGTACCTGCTCTGTTAGCTATTGTAGGAGAACAAATATTTGGCTTGGCTTTTGGGAAGAACAGAGAATTCTCGTAAAACTCACTCTGTGAAAATACTAAAAGAGGTGATAGGTTTGCTCAGCAGACACATGGTGGTTTTCAAGGATGATATTATCCCAGAAAATAGATGAGTAATGCCATTACACCATAGCTGTTGGATAATTATTTGCAGATAATCCATGTTTCCATCTCTGGAAGACATTATTATGCTCAGAAAAATGTTGGACTATCTGGTACTTACTATTTGTGTAAATTTTGTGCTTTCTGCCCATTATATAATTTCACACCAATGGGACAGAAAATATGCTATGATAGAAATTCAAATTAGAACTTCAATGAGCTGGCTGAGAGGAATTTGGTTTCCCCCATGGATTGGTGAAATAGCCCTACTAGACACCCATGTAGTATCATTATTTTTTGTTGGTAAGTGAATTTAACTGTGTCTAGTTTTCTAGCAGTAAGATGCTTAATGTAACAATTTGTATTTCAACATTTTAATGGTAAAACTGTTATTTATGGCTGAACATTAACACACCAGTGATTGCGATAAGATGGACTGAAGGGCCCATTCTGGAGCCGAGGTGGCGTGGGTGTAGACAGTCCACAGCAGAGCTCAAGGGTAATTTTTCTCAGCCCCTTCCCTTTTCCTAGATCACACCTCATCCTCTCCCCTGAAAGCTTCTCTGATTTGGTTCTCCATCAGGGTCACCAGTACCCGCGGCCACCAGGCCCCAGCTTGGAATGGAGAGGTGTCTTTTCATGACCTCATTCCTTAGCAGCTGCACCTGTTCCAACGGGTTCTCTTTTCTCTTCTTAACATCTGGGGTCTCTCTCAGACCATGGCTCTTTCTCATCTCCATAAAGAGGGGCCTTCTGCTTGGTCTGCTTTCCTTGCACCTCAGAGTTCTCCGAATCTTGCTGCAACCTCTGCCAAGACAACCTTTCAAAACCCTAAATCTGACCATGTCACCATCTCGCCTAGTTCTTGGATATTTCCTCCTTGACTATAAGATGACGTTAAAAGATTATGAATTCCTTTTCCTGCCATAAATACTTCCCCTAATCTGTCCTGGGAGCTTATCCCCAGTCTCTCCCTCACCATGACCTCAGCCCCTCAACCCTGACTCCCAACTTGAGGTTCAGCTGAAGGGATCTGGGCCCTTTCACCCCTTGTGGTCCTGGTCACTGCCCCCTGGGCTTCCCCCTTCTTCCTTCAGCCTGTAGAGCCCCTCTGTCTGCAGAGATCAGCTTGAGCCCTCCTTCCCTGCCTTCTCTTTCTCTCTCATCCTCTACCCTCAGCACTCTTTCCTATAAGCTACCGATGTCACCAGGAAATGCTTCCTTTATCCAAGGCTCATGGCAACTCCCTGCATTCCCTGGTTTGATGTTCCTTTCTCCTCCTGATGTGTGTACACGCTCTGTTGCTTTGCAGAGCAGGGGAGTGAGGCGAGGGACAAGATCTGAATCTTACTTCATTTTATATCTGCACGTGTCATGGTAGTTCATGCTCTGTCCTTTACTGGAAAGTTTTGTAGAAGTTTTCTGTCCCTTTCTGGAAGGTTTCTGGGTCATTTCCGTCTTTCCAAGGCTTTCAGCAGCAATTGACATGCCCTGGCATCCCATGTTTCTCTCTCTAGATCCCCCTTCAGAATCATTCCTGTATTTCCCGAGCCTTCCTAGACAGCTCAGCTCATAAATGAGCCCAGCTTTCTCACGCCTGCCTCTGATATCTTCCCCATGGTTTTGCCTCTGCACTGCTGCCGTCGCTGTCACCTTCCTGAAGTCACCTAGAGCTCAGGCAGCCCCAAGGCTTCCCTTCGGGCCCCCTCCACCGCACACCAGCCACTGATCTTATTGTTTCCCCTCTGAGGCTGCCTCCCTCCCTTGCTTGGATGATGGCTCAGCTTTCTGGCGGGTGATCTTGCTCTTGATCCACCCACTTCTCTGGCCACTTGTTATCCAGGGGTACCATCCCCAACCGGACGCCCCCGTGGGGCACTCAAAGCCCTTCCCCGGCAGCCGTGTTGATGTTGCTCCCATCTTGCACACTGTAGGCCCTGTCTCTCCTGAATGCACCATCCCCTCCTCTGCACTTGCAGGGCTGTGTTCCTGCTCCTACAGCACCTTCCTCTCCTTCTTCTGCCTCAAAAACTCTGACCTCATATTTAATATCCTGTTAAAACATCTCCCCTCCACCCCCCAAATCATCCCTGACTTCCCCATCAAAGTCAGTGCCTTCCTTCTGTAGGTGCCAGGAAACCTGAGTGTCCACCTCCGGTGAGAACGCATCGCACAGTATCGAAGTTTCTCTCCCTAGCCTCGGAGGTCCCTGGGGATGGGAACTGTGTCTTGCTCACCGGGGCTCTCTCAGTGCCTGCACAATGCCTGGAAATCACAGGTACTCAAATATCTGAACTCCAGCATGAACTAGAAAGATCAAAGGCCTGGGGTTAGCGGTTGGAGGGAGAGAAAGGGGGCTGGGGGTTAGGGAGAGAAAGTGCAGGAACAGATGAGGGCAAAAACGCACTGAGGCGTGTGCTTATTTGTTTTTGATAAACGAAGCTTGGGAGAAGGGGTAAAAAAGAAACTAGGCCCTTAGCTAGTCACCTTCTTCTATTGTTCCTCTTCCCGGGGAAGGAGCCAAGATATATTTAGAAGGAGTCTAAAGTTTCTTAGTAAAGCTAGGACAAATCGAGAGCTTATTGCATTGCATGTAATTTTTTTTTTTTTTTTCCTTTCTGGCACATGGCTAGACAATTATCCTCTGTGGGTCCTCAAGGACTCTTGCAGTTCCAAGAGCCTGTGAAACAGTCTCAGGTAAGTCTTTGAAATGGGGAAGTCCAAGACAAGATGTTGCCTTTCAAGGTGTAAAGGAATCCATACAAATGGATCCCGTGTACGCTATTACCTGGATTGCTAACGACAAGCCCGTCACTGGCTGATAAACTTAATTCATGGCCCCAAAACGGGGTGGGGAACGGAAGCAGAGCCAACGTAGGCAGGCTGCAGAGTCTGAAATCAAAGTCAATGGCAGAAGAAAGATCTGAAAAGAATGACATTCTAGTCCTGCTTTCTCTTCCTTTTCAGGCTTTATGGCACCTTTGAAGAAACAAAAGCTTTACAGAGAAAAGGCTGGTTTGGCAGGGGAGGCTCGCGGCTCCCTTCAGCTCACTTTACTGTCTTCCTGGCGCTTTTCTTTTTAGACAAAAAAGCACTTAAAGGTATTGAGCCCTCGTTGCTACTTTCCTTCCCTCTCTTTGCTTCTCCCCTCTGTCTCCTGAATAGTTCTGGAAAAGGGGGCATTTACCAATGCAAAGTCCTGGGCCAAACAGCCAGCCCCTTCCCGTCTTCCCTCTCCTTCCTTCTCCCTGATGTAATGTCTCTGAGTCTGTCAGGCTTCTGCTGTCTTGTGGGGGCAGAGGGTGGGGGGTACATTTGGGAAGATGATCTCCGCATTATTCACCAGGACACATTGCGTTCTAGGGGCTTTGTTGGATCCACGACTCATCGGTGCAAATCTTCAACTGTTTCCTTTTGGAGGATCAAATTTACAGTTTTCTCCTGCCTGTTTCTTTATGGTGAGACATTTGAAATCCACAGGCAAACTGAGCCAACTGGGCAGAAAGTTTGGAATTCTGAAATGCTGTCGAATTGTCAGGGACCAGCCTAGCTAATTTGCTGATTTACTGAACTTGACCCAAATGAATTTCTGTGTACACAAAAATTTATGAAGAAGTCTTTGAATAATTGTATTAAATGAGATTCTGGGTCTTTATTTTCCATTTTATTACCTTTTCTGAACACTGTGGATTCCAATCATATTGAAACATTTTGTGTTCAGGCTTTGTAGAAAGTGCTGATGGTTGAACCTCAAAAGAATTGAAGGGTTAGTTCATAAATGAATAAAAAGCCAGCGGCATTTATCCAAAGTTTGTTTAACTATCCTAACCTCATGGGCCTGTAAAAATTCAACTGAAAATCATCGAGAAGAGGTCTTCCCATGAGATCCCTTGGCACTTTCTGCCTCTGCTTGGATCGGAAATACCATGAGAGTATTCTTTTTCTTTTCTTTTTTTTAATTTCCAACATTTCAACACTTCTAGTTCCATTTGCAGATGGAGAAGAGCAGAGGGAAAAAAGGAATGGGAGGAAAACATGAACTTTTCTTAACCTAAAAGTTATTGCACAGCTTTTATATGAAATTTCAAGCCAGAACATCCCTGGTTGAGGCCAACTGCCTCTGCCTAGGAAACCTCCCAGGCATGGGAGACTCATCCACAGAGGTTCTGGCCAAGATGGCCATTTAGCATCAACTCGAGGATGTCTGACAATGGAACTCAGGCTCTGGTCTCAGCACCCATTAGCTTAACCTCCCAGGGTGTAACACAAGCAGAAATTACATCTATTACCTACTTAGACCAGTGCTCTGTAGGTCATGGAAGAGCATATTTCATATTAATCCTTTAGAAGGAGTCACTGTGTGGGTAGATGGGTTGCAAAAACAGCTGCAGTCCTCATATGCACAGAGACAGAAATCAGATTAGTATTGCCAGGACGGTGGTGGGGGAACTCAGAGGAAAATGGGGAGTGATTTCAGATGGGTGTGGGATCTCTTTTTGAAGTTAAAAAAATATTCTAAATTTGATTGTGGTGGTGGTTACACAACTTTCTAAATATACCAAAAACCATTGAATTGCACCCTTGAAAATGGGTGAATTGTATGGTATGTGAATTGTATCTCAATAAAGCAACTCTACTAAAAAAAATAATAACCACCATCTCTCCTTCCTTTCTGGATGTGGGCCCTCTGCTGTGTGACTTGACAGTTCTTCCCATCAAGGAGGGGAACCTCTTTTCCCACCCATTGGTCTCCTAGGATACCTTCCAATTCTTGCCAGCCCATGAAAGACTGGAGCAGTGGTGATGCCCTTGTGTTCCTGGGCTCACTCTCCTGTGTGCCGTCTCCACTATGAAAACTCGTCCTGGAAGATCAGAGACTTGTGTCACAGAGCCATCATCCCAGCCATGGCTATCTCAGCCCACTCCCCAGTTGCCTGGGGACAGAGACACATGTGAGCCCAGCCAAGATGAGCCAGCCTGCCAGAGGAGCCGAAATGCTAATTGAGCCATGGACACGTGAAGCATAAAAATTGTTGCTTTAGGAAGTGCACTGGAGCCATTTGTTCTGCAGCACTGCCTGACTGATACATGTTCCATCTTTGGGGGATTCTTGAAGTATAGAAAGTGTAGACTACAGAAAAGGAGTACATGCAGAAGTTTTGCTGGTTACACACTAGGCCAGAATTTTACTCTGGTTTTCAGGTTCTGAACAGGGCTTGTCTTTCGCCTGCCAAATCTCTGGATATTGTAGTGAAATGCATCCTTGGTTAGGTAGGAGCTGACAGTCATTAGAAGTCACCCTCAGGTGGCACAGCCTTTCCACTCACACTCCCAGACCTTCTGGGGAGGAGTTCGGGGCCAGTGGGGCAGCTGGCCTCCACTGCTGGTCACACGTGAGTCAGACCCACAGCATCCTGACGCATCTGACATAGCCCACTCCTGGATACTGGGAAGAAGCCAGCTTGGATAAATGTGCGAGTCCTGGTCTTCACACAGGAGATGTTTAATAAAGCCCCTTGGTTAACTGCCTGGGTGGCTGGAGATGTGCAGGAAGAGCCTGCTTTCAAGGATCCGGTCACCGGGCCTGAGCAGCACTGGGGAGAAGGCTCATGCGAAGGGCCCTAGGAAACATGAGCGGGAGAGGATGGAGGTTGCTTCACAGGAAAGCCGCACTTTGAAGGAGCGGAGTGATTGTTAAGTTTTGGTGTTTAGTGCAGAGTGATGTGAGAATAGCCTGGGGACAAAATCCAGGGGACAATAAGAATGAGAAACACATCGGTGGATGGAAATGTCTCATGTCAACACTTCCCCATAGAACCTCCTCCCCTGATGGTCTGGCTGTTGAACATGAAAAATGTGGCTGGCATGACTGCAGAATCGAATGTAAGGTTTTATCTACACTGGGCTAACTTAAACAGCCACCTAGGACCAGTGGCTGGCATATGCGACAGCAGCCCATGCAAGGTATATGCTGTGTGGTCAGTTGCTCAGTTGTGTCTGACTCTTTGCAACCCCATAGACTGGAGCCTGCCAGGCTCCTCTGTCCATGGAGTTTTCCCAGCAAGAGTACTGGAGCGGGTTGCCATTTCCTACTTCAGCAAATATTCCTGACCCAGGGATGGAACCCATGTCTCCTGGGTCTCCTGCACCAGCTGGCAGATTATTTACCACTGAGCCACTTGCAAGGTAGAGCTACACATTTTTTTTTCCTGTAACAAAAGTTGTAGAGCTATTTTCTTAGGAATATGCTGGGCTGTGATTTAGTCTTGACTAATTTCCATGCATCCATCTGCCCAAATTTCTTCTGTCTGTAAGAGATGAGCTTCCTCTGTTCAGACAGACCCAGCACTCACACCTTCAACAAGTATATGTTTTTATTGAATTCCCACTGTGTGCAAGGTACTCTGCGTGGCAACACAGGATTAAAAGCAGAAAAAAAAAGGTTATTCATTTTCTTTAAGCTCTGCTGTTTAAAAAAAAAAAAAAGGTTTTTAAAAAATGCAAGTGTGGCTTTGATAACCCTTTGGAGTAAAGTTATTTAAATTAGAAAATTATGAATTTACAGCAATAAGTAAATGATGTGATTTAGAGAAAGCTCTTCTTAATTCTATAGCTTGGCAAATTTGATTTCTACTGTCATTGAAGATGATGTAATTGTGCCTTAATAAGCAAAATTATTAAAAGGTTTATGAGCTTTCATTTGTGAAACTCAGGGAGGAAAGGTCAAAAGGATTTTCCCCCTACAATTCTCTAAAGAATTTGAATTTAAAATGAATCTCATTCTACAAGGAAAAAAATGTAAAACCAGAAAGACAGAAACTAACCCCCCCAAAAGAAAACAGAAAAAAAAAACCCCTTAATTTATGTTGACTTCATTATTCTCTAGATTAAAAGCAGCTCAACATAAAATGAGGACTTTTGAGTTCAAACTTTTAAGGAATTCACGTTTGCATCAATTTTTAAATGATTTTATAACTAATGAACTTGGATTTCTTTTGGCATGGCATAAAATCCATTTGTACAGTTTTTAATTAAGAATGCAGCCTTTGCAATTAAAATCAAGGGTAGGGACTTCATCTGATGTCCTGTGAGAACCCCAGTCGAAAAAATTATGATAATGCTGTGTGTCCTAAAAGCCTTCTCTGAGTGTCGAAAACACGCGGTGTGGAATTACCCTGGCTGCATAATGAGTGCTTATTTAAAAAGTTGATAATTAGAAACATTTAGTTTTGATGTGTTAAGGGTCTTGTTTACCACTAATCTCCCTGGTATTTGCTGTGGGCTTGAAAACCAGACTGAGGATCATCTAAACCTGAGCTCAGAAAGGATAGACTGGGTCAGACTCCCAATTCATAATGCAAATACTGCAGTTTTCACATAGGCAGGGGAATTCCTAATGTGGATTTTAATATTTAAAATTACCAGTGCCATTATCGAAAATATTAAGATGCTTTCATGTCGAACTGATTAAAATTACATTTGGAATAATGAATGCCATGTAACGTACAAATACCCACCCACTTCTACTTTTTAAAAAAGTATAGATAAATGCAATGGAAAATCTTCCAAGATATTTTGTGGGGACACTCGGAGCTTGGGGGCAGAAACCCAGGGCCAGGGGATCCAATGAGGTGGCCCATTCTAAGCCTTATGATTCACGGCTTGCCAAGAAGAATGCTCAAAGAGAAACTGAATTCCTCTGGAATTCAGGATTCATTTTCTTCCGAATCTTTGGAAGATCGAATATGCCCACTAAATAGGTCTTTATTTCTGGCAGGAGGATATTGCTCATGCTAACTTTGAGTGCTGTTCATTTCTTTACGCATTCAGGGCACTTCTCCGAAGGTCCTGTGTGGGTGGCTCCCTTGACAAAGCTGCATTCGGTCCTTATCAAAATCATCTTGGTTCCATCCTCCCGGAATGTAGGTCATGTACAAAGCAGTGCTTCTGCCATTTGCACTCAGAACACAGATGCACCAGCCTCCCCAGGTAACCCTCACAGGGAAGAAGTTTAACTGAGACACAAGACTGAGCAAGGAGTCCCATTGGGTGTGCAGGCTGCTCTCAAGAGCCGACCTTGACTGTCAGAAGAAACAGCTCAGCAGCCTGCCCTTGCTCCCCATCCTCAAAGCACTGGGGGGACCCTGCCGGCTCCTCCCCCTTGGCTCCTCCCTTGCCCATCCCCAGGGCACTCAGAGCAGCAGAATGGACTGTGCTCCTGGGAGGAGGTCTAGGTTAGCTGCACGTGACCCCACTATCCTGGACACTGCTGCCTCCACTGTCTCCCCCACCACACCCCCATCTGCCTCTGTTTTGTCACCAGAATGACCCTTTTTATTTAGTACTAATTCTTTTCTTTTTTTTTTAAGAAAAGTTTTCGTTTCCCAGAACAATGACTGAAAAGTACAGAGAATTCCTACACACTCCCTCAGCCTGGCCCCACCCTCATCAGTTTCCCCGTTAGAAGCATCTTGAGTTCAGGTGGTGCGTTCATTTCAGCTGATGAACCAATATTGACACAATACTGTTAACTGAAGTCCCTGGGTTATGTCTGGCGTCCCACATGGTGCTGCACATAATATGGTTCTGAACAAATGCATGATGGCATGCATCATGTAAAACAGCTTTTCTGCCCTAAAAGCCTTCTGTGCTCTACCCATCCATCCCTCCTCCACCCTTCCAATGGGCATGGGACCATGTCATACCCCTGTTTAAAATGATTAAATTAAAAGAATTCCTGGCACCCCTCCCCCTTCCAGGCACAATCCCAGTATACGCCCCATCCCTCCCTCACCCGGGAGAGTTACTTAATAAAGCCTGAAAGCCTTTGCTGAAGGCATTAAAAACCTTCATGGTCTGCCTGGTCCCTGCCCACCCACTTCCTTATATCCAATGAAATGTCATAGATAAGAGCATGAGCTTTGCCCTGCACACACCTGAGCTGGGACCCACCTCCTCCATTTGCCAGTTGCTTGACCTAAAAAGGATTGAATACCATCAGCATTATCAAAGATCAGTCACACAATGGGAAAATACTTTCAACAAAGACAGCAATGTATCCTAATCATATGAACAGTTTATACATGTTTCTTTCGTTCACTTCACTGGTGTTTACTAAGTGCTTATGAATGTGCCAGTGTCAAGATGCTAATATCCCGGGTGGCCCAGGAGTACCTGCAATGCAAGAGATGCAACACACTTGAGTTCGATCCCTGGGTTGGGAAGATCCCCTTGAGGAAGGCCTGGCAATCATTCTAGTATTCTTGCCTGGAGAATCTCATGGACAGAGGAGCCTGGTGGTCTATAGTCCATGGGGATGAAAAGAGTCAGACACAACTGAGCTACTGATCACACACACACATCGTATTCTTATGTCTCAGAAAGTCTATTCCCCCATTCACACACAGGAATAAAAGAAAAACCATATGGATTTAAGCGCTTACAGAGAGAGAGGAATGCCATCTTCTAGTTTGCTTATCAGCACTGATGCTTATTGTTAAAATATTTGCTGATCTGGTATGCAAGATAGTGGTTTGTTTAAAGTATTTACATTTTATAATTATTGATTATTCTTATTGTTGCTTTATTTTTATTTTTTGGCCATGCCACGAAGCACATAGAATCTTACCTCTCTGACCAAGGATCCAACCCAGGGTCCCAAGTGTCAGTCACTCAGTTGTGTCCGACTCTTTGCAACTCCATGGACTGTATATTTGGGGAGGCTATCTTTTATTAGGTCAAGAATGTTTTGTTATATTTCTTGTTAGTTAATAGTTGTTTACTCACCATGAGTTTTATTCAGTGCCTTTCTGAATCTATTGTAAATTATACTAAACTATATTTTTCTGTTAATTTGTTAGTGTGCTATAGACATTTACAGATGTAACAGTTTTTGTGTTCCTAGAAAAAGTCTCCATGGCTGTATGAAGCTGGGATTGTCTGTTCTTGAAGGTTTGAAAAAATTCAACTTTAAGGCCACCCACGTGCCTTTGAAACGATCTGAAAGTGTTCGTCGCTCAGCTGTGTCCATCTCTTTGCAACTGCCTGGACTGTAGCCCGCCAGGAATTCTCCAGCCAAGAATACTGTAGTGGGTTAGCCATTCCCTTCTCCAGGGGCTCTTCCTGACCCAGGATTCGAACCCAGGTCTCCTGCATTGCAGGCACACCCCTAACCATCCAAGCCACCAGGGAAATCTGAAACTGTCTGAGATAGGGTCTTTTGGGGCATTCAACTTTTTACCAGCAATTCAATTTGTTTAGTGACTAGGTTTATTCACATTTTCTGCATTTTATTAATAAATGTATTTTATTAATGTACTGGTAAATGTTTTCTAGAAAGTTGTATATTTCATCCAACTTTTCAAATGTATTGATGCTAAGTTATTCAGAATAGTTTGTCTATAGTTAAGCCTCCTTTTCATCATTCCTGGTATCTTCATTTTTTCTTTCTTTTTTCTCTTGTTCATTTTGGTTGGAGCTATTTTGCTGTTGTTTTTTGTATGCTCTTTTCTATTTAATTAGACTTTCTAAAGACCCATCTTTTGATCTCTGTGTTCATTTTAGTTCACTTTCGCTCTTGATATTACTATTCCTTTCACCTATTTTCTTTTTATTTATTTCAATATTTCTTGCTCTTAATAAATGTTTCAGGCTATAAATTCACCTCCGAGAACCGCTTTAGATGCTCCCATGAGCATTCGTGTGCACTGGTGGCAGAGTCCCTCATCCCACGCATTCCATAATTTTCATTGGTGTGGTGTAAATTCCTCTTTAAACTGTGATTTGTTCAGTAAATCTGTTATGTTTCCAAAATTTATTTTTATTTTTTTCTAATTACATTCAAATATCTTCTTTATTGATTACTCTTGTTATCATAATGTAAGGTCTCTCTTTTTACCTTCAGTTTTTATGCTTTCTATACTAATATCACTAAAACAATTTTCTTTCAGTTAATACTTCCTTGCATATGTTCTTCAGGCCCTTTACTGAAAATATTTGTGATTCATTCTGTTTTAGTTGTATCTCTTATAAAATGCACTTTATACATACATATAGATATATGTAAAGTTAGTCTATTATTTTGTTGCTATAATAAACACACTTGTAAATACGACTACCTTGCTTCCTGGACCATCTTTATCAACACTTATCTTTGCATATTTTCTCTTTCCATTTCTCGGAGGAATTTTTAAATTTAAAAAATTTTTTGCTGGTTTGAAAGTTATGGACTGTATTTCTCTTTCAGTTTTGATTAAAAATTGCACACATATACATGTTAGAGTTATTCCATGACTCCTGAACTCCTGAACTAGGTCCTCAGCACGTTTTAAGGACCCAGTGACTAACTTCCTGCCTCTCTCCCACATTCCTCATCAACACTGTCTAAGGTTGGTTCCCCGTACAAAACACACACAATTACAATTTCCCATTGTCAATAACTAATTAAGTTTACTGAGGTATTTTATCAATATTTCTTGCACCCAGCCCCTCCCTCTGGACTTGCTGTATTCTTGCTGAAGTAAGACTTCTACCAGCTCTTTCACTGAAAGTCTTTGAGTAGCAAATTTATAGTCTTTGCTTACCTGAAAATATATCTGCCTTCATTTTTGCAAAAAGGTTTAGCTGGGTGTAGAGTTCTGGGTTGACACATTTTCTTTCTCAGAACTTTGGAGATCACCCTCCATTATACTCAGGCTTGTTTTCTTGACTTGTCCCTCTGTTCAGTACTTTTGCAAGATTTCCACCTGGCTCCTTTTCTTTCACAGCTCCTTAGTCTTGTCTGAAGTTTTCCTTTTTGTTTCCTAATTCCGTGTCTTCTAAAACTAGACTTTTAAAAAACATACTGAGAATTTTAAGCATATTTAAAGTTCTTTTCCCTGTAAGACTGTTGTTCTAATTTCACGTGGGGCAAATACATCTCCCCACTAATGACTGTGTTGTCTGCTTCCCTCAGCATAAGGTTTCTGAAAACGTTTCTTGGAATTTTGTGTTCGTGGGTCTCGAGAGAGGAAGGAATTCTGACCTCACACTGCCTCCTGCCCAGTCTCAGAGCCTGCCTGCTGTCACCATTTGCGCCCCTGGTCAGATGTGACATGAGATCCAGGTCACTGTGGCCAGCAGAGTCTGGCTCAGTTCTGGGCACAAGGCTGGTCCTTCCTTTCTCAGGCCTGAGCTTCAGAGGGGGTGCAGCCATGGACATCACTGCCAGCAGCAGCTTTGGCTCTGCCTCCCTTCAGGAGTGGGGACCCCTTTCGCACTCCAGGTCTGGGCAGGAGCCTCTGTGGAGCACGGTTAGCAGCGACCTCCCGCAGCTGCTGCTCTGCCTGCAGAGGCATTGGCAGCCTGAGTGCATTTCACCACCTGCCTTCCTGCTCCCTGGGCCCTAGGAGGTGTGGCCCTGGTTTCTTGTGTGCCTGTGTCTTTTATAATTATTCTTCCTGTCGCTGTTGTTCAGTTGCTAAGTCGTGTCCCACTCTGTGACCCCATGGACCGCAGCACACCAGGCTGTCCTCCACTGTCTCCTGGAGTTTGCTCAAATTCATGTCCATTGAGTTGATATTGCCATCCAACCATCTCATCCTCTGTCATCCCCTTCTCCTTCTGCCTTCAATCTTTCCCAGCATCAGGGTCCTTTTTTTTTTCTCCCTTGTACTTTGTCATTATTATGTCTTTGGAAGGATGTAGAGGAGGGTCTCAAGCTGACCTTGTGCCGTTGTCGTGCAAAGAACCAATTTTAATGACTACAAATATTCTGTTAGATTTCAGTCCTTATTTATTTCACCATTACTCTGATTTCATTTAATAACTTTTTAAATAATAAATTTAATAACTTTTAAATAGTAAATATTGATTACATTTTATTTAATGCTTTGTCCATAGCCTAGAATAAATTTCTTAGGAGAGAAAAATAGCATGCCAAAAGGTATAAGCATTTTAAAAGCTACTTTGGTAAGTGAAATTTATTTTTCAAAAAGATACCAGGTGTGGGTGTGCATGGAGGTGTGTGTGTGTGTGTGTGTGTGTAAGTGCGTGTATATGCTTTCCAGGCTGAGAAAACTTCTGATGAGAAGGTGAGAAGCAGGAAAAGGTGACCCTGGGAACTCTTACATGGCTGGCTATGCATGAGGAAACATGCATGGCCTGAAATATCATATTTGTTCTTTTCTGCCTGAATTCTTCACTTAGTATGACAATCTCCAGGTCCAACCATGTTGCTACAAATAGTATTATTTCATTCTTTTTTATGGTTGAGTAACAGTCCATTGTAAATATGTACCACATCTTCTTTATCCATCGACAAAGTTTTTGCTAAAGTCACTGATAGCCTCTGGGTCCCTAAGTACATGCACACTTTTCCAGTCTGTCATTGACTTCCCAGCAGAATCTAATTCAGGGACACTTTCTCTCTACCCTGTTCTTGGAACACCAAGTACATCCTGCCAGGCATTCCCTCCTGCTTTCCAAGAGTTCCTGAAAGTTCAGGAACTTCTCTCTTCCCCTTCACAACACTCCATGGCATCTCTGGTCCAGGGCTTTACAAGGCACAGATGTTCCAGCCCAGGTTATTTATCGACTAAATAGTTAAGGACAGAGATTGTGGGAAAGCAGCCAGATGTACACACAGGGTCACCATGTGGGACTCTGCAGCCAGACTGAGGACTGTGACCTTCACATGTAGAAGAGTGGGTACCATTTAAAATAGCAGCATGACATGTCATCTGTTGTATTTTTCACCCTAAAACTGGGAGGTCTAGTGGAGTCAGGGCTGAAAAGAAGAAGGGGTGATGCAGGAAGATGATGTAGGAGACATTCAGCCCTGAAGATGACAGGTGACAATGGCAGCCAGGCGACCGGTGGGGGGTGGTGGGAAGCAAAAAGGGAGCACAGAGACCTTCGGAGACCCAACTTCCCAGGACTCGTTTGCTTGAATGAATTCAGTGGCGGGGAGGGAGGAGATGGATTTCTGGTATGTCTGGTGTGTCACAGGGAGGAAGACATCACAGGGGTTTTGGTGGAAGATGATGAGTTCTATGTGGGACATCTGCATTTTGAGAGTTAGAGGAAATTCTGAGTAGCATTTGATTCCATGGGTCTGAAATTCAGAAAAAAGATCCTGGGCTGTGACTTCTGTGCCTTGTAAAGCCCTGGCTCTGAGATGCCATGGAGTGTTGTGAAGGGAGAGAGACAGAAGCCTTGGGGTTGAGCCTGCAGGAATTCTTGGGAAGTGGGAGAGGTGACCTGGCAAGGAGGCACTTGGTCTCCCAGGAACAGGGTAGAGAGAAAGCTCTCCCAAATTAGATTCCACTCAGACGTCAATGACAGGCTGGATAAGTGTGCATGTACTTATGGACCCAGAAGCCATCAGTGACTTTAGCAAATCTTTCTTGATGGATAAAGAAGATGTATATTTACAATGGAATATTATTCAACTAGAAAAAAGAATGAAGTCATGCCATCTGCAGCAATATGGATGGACCTGGAGATTGTCACACTAAGTGAAGAAAATCAGACAGAAAAAGACAAATGTCATATGATATTGCTTAGATTCAGGATCTTTAAAAAAGATACAAATGAACCTATTTACAAAACAGACTCACTGACTTAGAGAATGAATTTATGATTACCAGGAGGGAAGGGTTGGGGGAGAGGGATACATTGGGAGTTTGGGATGGACATTACACATAAAGGGTGCTGCAGTCATGTCCGACTCTGTGCGACCCCATAGACGGCAGCCCACCAGGCTCCCCCGTCCCTGGGATTCTCCAGGCAAGAACACTGGAGTGGGTTGCCATTTCCTTCTCCAATGCATGAAAGTGAAAAGTGAAAGGGAAGTCGCTCAGTGGTGTCAGACTCTTAAGAGACCCCATGGACTGCAGCCCACCAGGCTCCTCCGTCCATGGGATTTTCCAGGCAAGAGTACCGGAGTGCGGTGTCATTGCCTTCTCCGGACATTACACACTGCTATATTTAAAATAGATAACCAAAATAAAATGGAGCATATATGCTCCATTTTTAGACAAAAACAGAAAAAGGTAAATAGTCTATTTACATAAAAAATAAAATGTAAAAAGCTCCAAAAAAAAAAAAAAATAGACAACCAGTAAGGACCTACTGTAAAAAAACAAAACAAAAAAACACTTTGGAAGAGTGGAAACCAGATAAAAGTGGATGGGACAGAGGATGATGAAACAGTGGAGAAAGGGAATAAAGATAAAACTCAAAAACCCTGTTTGCAGAAGGCACAGCAAGAGCTCAGAGAAAACCAAGGCCCCCAGCCTGGGGCATGCGACTCCTAAACTGAGCCCCCCCCCACACCCCACAGCTGCAGCCCAAGCGAACCCGGGAAGGGAGGAAGGGACTGGGAGCGTGTGTGGCTGGGGCGATGAGGGACTCCTAGGTGTAGTACAATCCGAGGTCCAGCCAGGGGAACACTTATACATTCTAAGCCATCATGCTTGCTGACACAGGTGATAATGACGCTGACACCACTGAGTTTGTTCCTCGTTAGTCAGACGAGAGAATGGCGTGAGTTATCACAGCTCTTATCCTTGGAGAGCCTGGCAGCCCTCTTGGAGGTGGATCACGGTCCAGCGAGAAGGAGTTGTTTGAGATGCAGCAGCACCAGCTGGCACGGGGCAGCTTGAGCCACTCCAGCAGGGTGGCAGCTGGAGGGCAGCACCAGGCGTCCCTTTGTGCCGCGTGATGGAAGCTCTGGACGCAGATACAAAGGAATGCAAATTAGCAGCAGAGGAAAAGTGACTTCATTGCCCATCAGTGTCCGGGAGCCGGGACCAGGTCTCCATCCCCTTGAGGCTCCTGCTCAGGGCTACTCGCCCCCACCCTCCCACCCCGACCCCGGGATCCTCCAGCCTAGGGAATGGGCGGCCAAGAAATATATGCAAACTGTAAATCAAAAGCATAAAACATATGAATGAAGAGAAAATGCTCTTTGGCTGTAAGAAGAGACATCTGTTGGGCTCCATAGAATTAAAAACTGGAACCAAGTTGGAGAGAAGGATGGTTGGGGCCCTTTGGGAAAATGCCCCTGGCTTCTCAGGTTAACCCCCAGAAGCCTCGGGAAGAAATTTACAGGATCACCTGAGACTGGGGGAAGTAAAACCCTCTGCCTGGCAGAGGTGATGGGGTTTGAGAGTGTCCACGCTGCAGCCCAGGAATGAGCAAGGGATAGTCTGCTTTCTTAGAAAGAGAAGCCTGTCTTTTCTACTCAATTATTCTGTCTCCTTGATTGGATTTTTCATGGTCCCTTTCTCCTAGTGCTTTCGGGAGAAACAGACCTTAGGTGTGTTGAAATCGGCTCTGGACCATACCTCCTCTTGTCTGATTGATTCAGAATCAAGGCCACACTCCAGGGTGCAGGCATGACCCTTAGACACATGATTTATTTTTTTAGAGGAAGAAACTGCTAGAAGACTAGCTGATTTGCAAATAACCTCCCAGCCCATCTGTGAAGGAGCCTCAGCCCACACTCAGGTCCCAGACCTGAGAAACCAGAACCTCAGAGACCAGCCCTCAAGGAGAATGTTCTCAGTCCATGCAGGGTGAGTCTCCTTGTAAGGAGAGGTCCCCCCAACCTCTGAAGGAAGCAGACTCTTTTACACTTAAAGCTGATTTTGGAGAGTCAAAAATCGAGTTGTTGTTCAGTCACTATTCTATCCGACTCTTGGTGATCCCATGGACCACAGCATGACAGGCTCCTCTGTCCTCCACTATCTCCTGGGGTTTGCTCAGCTTCATGTCCGTGGAGTTGGTGATGCCATCCAACCATCTCATCCTCTGTTGTCCCCTTCTCCTCTTACCCTCAGTCTTTCTCAGTATCAGGGTCTTTTCCAATGAGTTGGCTTATTGCATCAAGTGGCCAAAGTACTAGAGCTTCAGCTTCAGCATCAGTCCTTCCAATGAACATTCAGGATTAATTTCCTTTAGGAATGACTGGTTTGATCTCCTTGCAGTCCAAGAGACTCTCGAGACTCTTCTCCAGCACCACGATTTGAAAGCATCAAATTCAAAAGCCTAGACTTTGTTCTTACTGGGTTTTAAGGCAATTCTGTGAAAGAGCTTTTGCTCGGTTGAAATAACTATGGTGTTCTCGTAAAAACAAACACAAGTGTGCAGATGGGTTTCATCTCCTTCTCTCTAGGAGTTTTGGAGGAAAATATCTCCTTGTGGAAAGGAAGCTATAAGAGGATGGCCTCCATCCCCTGCCTCCTCTCTTCCATCAACCATCCCAGATCTATTTGCTTGTGAGTCAGAAGTCAGCATTTCTGGTGCATTTCTGACTTTTCATTTTGTCATATCAGGGTGACTGTGGAGGGCAGAACATAAATACATGGACAAAGAAATGTATAAAACATAAATATATGAAGTATACACACATCAATGTTTCACGCATGAAATTTACATTGTTTTCATAATTATAATTTTAGCGTATGTGAAATTTGAGACTGACAATATTTTGAATATCTTTCAGCATCACGATGTATTCTTTGTATTTCATCTGTGCCTTCATATCATTCGACGCCCAAGAAGACTTTCTCCCACGCCCAGATTTTGGATCCCTCATACTCCTGCCTTCATCCTGTTGGGAGCTGACCTTTCTCCTTGGCTACAACAAGGGTCAGTTGCTCAAGTCTCAGAAATCTCTCCTGCCCCAGGTCCAGGCCCTGCCCTCTGGTCCTCAGGCAGATGGCTCGAGTCGGGGGTCCTGTGGATGCCCCACTCCATGTCCCAAACTGAACGTGTGCTTCCCAAGCTGCATCCGTGCTTCCCCCACCGCTGTCCACCTGGTCGCCCAAATCAGGAACTTGGGAGACAGAATAGCCTCAATTTTTTCCTCTCCACTCCCTGGATATTATTAGCCACGCATATCCATAGGGGTGGTATTCCACAGATAGGTAGTCTATCCAGAGCTGGCCACCCCATCCTCCTTGGTCACTCTTCCCCGTGGTTGATGGAACAGCTATGTACCCATCCTCCAGGTAATGTCTAAGAGGCATCCTTGAGCTCCGTCCTTCTCCACAGGCCAGCAACTCCCTGATCTATTGATATAAAATCTTCTTGAACCAGAACTGTGCTAATTACACCTTCAGAGTTCTCTCTGCACCCAGACTTTCTCTTTATGTTCAACCTCCACACTGCTGCCAGGGACCCAGCTAATATAAAGTTCTTTGAAACCTTCGAGTGACACCTTATCACCCACAAGGAAACTCAACCAGCTCCTTAGTAGTATCCATTATCTTCCCCAAATCCTCTGCTTCTCCATCCTTGTCTCCTGCTACACGCTGCCTTCAATGATATCGGCCGCTCTATGTGCTTTGAACAAACCATGCCACCTTTGCAGGCTCTTAGGCTGGATGTATCTTTAATACATGCCCAGCCAGCTGGTGAGCTCCTAGCCATCACTTACCACACCTACAATGCCACCCTGCTGCCCACCTCTCCTCTCTGTGCCCTGCATGTTCCTGGGCACATCTCAGCCATTGCACCTGCTGTGTGGAATCACACCTCGGCTCCTTCATACCCCTGTCTTCCTACAGGGCACTTTAGGAAGTGAGCACTTTAGGGCACTGTCTTCATTGTTTTCCTATCTCATGGCCCCAATCAGTGCTTGGTTTAAAGTAAACATCAGTAAATACTCACCAAATGAATGAATAAATGAATACAGAGTGTTTTCCAGGCATGGCTCAAGCCAGATGCCTTACCGTCATGAGCAACAAACCCACACTGAGCTGGTCTCTGCTGGCATTTTCGGCTCATCTCCCGTGACCCTCCCAAATCTACCCTTGTTGCCAGCAGCTGAACGGCCCTTCCCTCCTATATTTTCCCCCTCAGTAACCTCATCCCCAGCCTTGGCTTGGATTTCCACCTATTCTTGGATGAGTCTCAAAGGTACATCTCTAGCCAGACTTCTCCTCCGAGCTCCACATCTGTTTAGCCAGCTGCCAGCGTGGGGCTCTCACTGGTACCTACAAGTCAATGTGCCTCACCCCTGAACTGTCCTCCTCCAGGCTCCTTCCTCAGTAAATGGTGCCACCATCTGTTCCTGGGAACAAGGAGAAACAGGAGTCATTCTGAGCTCCTTCCTCTAAACCCCTCCTCGCTCATCTCCGATCCATCACCAACTGCAAGAATTTGCCTCTCGTTTATTCCTCCAACAGATATTGATCAGATACCAGTGATGTGCTGGGCTCTCTTTGGGGCCTTGGGAATTCAATGTGGGAACAAGACAAGCAAGACCCTGATCTCCTGGAGTTGACATGAGGGAGAAAACTGTCAATAAATAAGTACACAACCCAGTGGTAATAAATACTATCAATATAGTGGCTATGACAGTGATGGAGGGGAAAGGGTAGACTGGGAAGAGGTATTCATTGTCCACGCAACATCCACTTTCCTCTTATACAAAATCTGATTGCATTTGAGGCAACAGCATGCCTAGCTTAAAAAAAAAAAAAGCAGCAAAATAAAAGATAACTTTATATCCAGCCTCCTCACCATGAGGATGGTCATATGATATGTCTGGTCAGAGACCTAAGAGTCAGTGAGTCAGGGGTGTCTGAGAAATGTCTGCTTTCCAGATGGAGGTGGTGTCCCATTCATTCTGTGACTTCCATCTTCCTTCCTGGAATGGGAACAAGTTTAAATTGGGGCAGCCTCAGCTGAAGAAAGAGGTGACCCAGACACGTGCCTTGTGAGGTTCTGGAGCTACTGCTCCAGGCGTGGGCTGGTGGTCTCCAGCGGTCTTGCTTTGTGGAGGCAAACACCCATCCCCATCTGGCTGAGCCTCTGTAAAGAGTCTGTGTTATCTGGGGTCTAGTGTGATCTCAGGACGACAGGACGAGCATGAAACGCATCCCCCTGTCTCTTTGCCCACAGCACCGTAACCAAGGACCGGGGCCCTCCTGCCTGATGAAGCAGTGTCCGTGCTGGCGTCCTGCGATGCCGCCCCCGTATCACAGGCAGAAGGAGGCTCCACGTGCGCGGTGGCCTCACAGGCGCTTGGCAGAGCTGTCGGCACGACCCAGACTTCCTCACCTGCGCTCTGAGCCCTCCTGCCTCATCCGACTCCATGATCTGCTCCCAGCCTCCCTGCCTCTTCCCAGCTCTCATCCTTGCCTTGCTGCCTAATCTGGCTTCCTCTTGCCTCTCAGCTAAGGCAAGCCCATTTAAGAAACAGTAGAGACTGTCTCATGCATGATGATCCCAGAACCTTGCTTGACTCCCGGCACCCAGGATATTCGTGGTACAAAAGCAGGAACAAGTGAGTGGATGAAGGCTTTGGCTCTTCTCTTGAGGCTTCCCCTGTTATCTGTCATTTCTTTCTCCTCCTGGGCACCTACAACTAAACTTTTAAGACTTAAGAGAATCAGTCAATGGTATTTTGACATTAAGATAATGTCAGCATATGATCAGGGCAGGTTGTGACAGAGGAAGCCCTTGAAAACCATTCACCACCAATACTGTCTTTGCTTTGAGTCCATTCTGTCTGGAAAGAATTAGGTCTTTCAGCTTTTGTGTTTCTACAATTTCTGACCCATACATATATTTGTGGAACAAACATTCACCAAGAGATATTTACAGAAACACACTGTCCCTCCATCTACTGGTTTGGGAATCTAAAGGATGAAATCATACTTCATTGACTTGGTCCCCCATCAGTATTTCCAGCACATCAAACATGTTTTAAAATCATGGGACGCGACAAATTTTATCAAAAAGAAGACTGTAGCTTGGAAATGCCGTGTCCTCCCACAGTTAGGGAAAGCAAGGAGCCGCCTCAAGCTGGGAAGCACCCATCAAGGTCAGCCATCGTCTCTGACCTTGATGCCCCAACATTCCAGTTCCCCTGGAGAGGTGTATTTTTCAGAAGCATAATAACTAATGCCTGGAAGTTCTAGTTTTTCACTGAAAAATTTCTATTTTCCTCATACCTCCCTGGAAGATAATGAATGTTGTCATCTCTCAGTGACTTCCACCCTTTCTCATTATAGAAAGAATAAAATCACTGATTTATCTGAAAACATACTCCCCACCCCCCCGCCATGGTATCAATTCTCCAATTAGTCACCATCCTTTGCAAATAGTCCTGGCATGGCGGTGTGAGTATGACAGGGATGGCTGTGACATCCAAGGAGCCCACGGCGTCCCTCGTCTCCGTCTCCCTGGCGAGGGCGTCCTCCCTCCACAGGAGCGCGCGCAGCAGCCCCGCGGGCGGCGGGGCGGCGAGCCCGGGCCCTGGTGGAGCAGGTGGAACAGCCGCCCTCGGGCAGCGGGCGCCATCCTGCGCGCACGCGGCCCGGCCGCCGCGGCCAGTTTGCGCGGCTCACTCCTGCTTCCCAATGAGTTCTGACTAAACGCCATCAACCATATGACAGGGTCTAACAAATATCAGCACTCTGCCAGGTTCAATAAACACCTTCTTCAGGGTAATGGGCCTTAATGAGGACACCAGCCATCAGTTAGGTTGGGAACACACTATAATTACGACTGGGCAAAGACGCCTGGAAAGAGAGACCTGCGCGCGTGAGCGTTGGAGCCAGCTGCGGGAGGGGAGCTCATAAAAAATCACCTTCGCTCTCAACTTTGTGCTGGTGGGAGGGAAAAGAAAAAACACAACACAAGTTTTAGAAGTTATTTCCCAAACGATGCCAACAATTTATTGACGGATCTACGGGTTAAATAGTCACTCATGTAATCCCTGCCAAGTTTCATGTATCTATAATTAAGTCAATGAGGGCCTCGGAAACTTGCTTGATGGAGCACTTGGCTAAATTGGATCTATTACATGGAGCGAAGAACACCTTCCATCAAAATAATCCTTTAGGGTCTGCCATGGATGTCATGGACGTTTCCATCATAGCAGCTGAGACAGCCTTTGCCCCCAAGGAGCTCAATATATTATGGCTGTGTTTGTGGATAGCTCATCTCCCCAGTTATGAGGCCGCCAGTATTAGACACCACCGTCAAGGTGCAGAGAAAGCATCTGTCAGAGCTTGGAGGAGGGCAAGGTCGCTTTTGGATGGGAGGGGCAGGAGCTGTTCCCAAGAGGAGGTTATGATTCATTTCATTTATTCATTTAAGGCTAATTTGTTGAGTGCACCGCCTGTTCCTGGTAGCCCTGGAGATTCAGAGGTGAGTGAGACAGGGCCCTGTCCAACAATGACAAAAGTGGACTGCGGGAGAATTAATAGACGGCTCCTGGAGGACGCGGGCATTCTGACAGGTGAGAGGGGGCAGGGGAAGAGCATCCTAGACTGACACAGGCCGAGTGACGGGAAGAACAGTTCAGGAGGTTGTCAGTCCTGAAAACAAAAACAGAAGGGCATTTTTATTGAGCACCTACTGTGTGCCACATCCTGCTTCAAACTTGACAGATTTTGACCTGCTTGAGCTCACAGTCACCCTCTCAGGGAGGAACTCTTCTCAGGCACAAAGAGAAGCATATGGGACTTAATTCACCCAATTTCTCATAGCTACTGAGGAGTGAAAGTCATGTCCGACTCTTTGCAACCCCATGGACTGTAGCCCGCCAGGCTCCTCTGTCCATGGGATTCTCCAGGCAAGAATATTGCAGAAGGTTGCCGTTCCCTTCTCCAGGGGAATCTTCTTGACCTAGGGATGAAACCCACATCTCCTGCATTACAGGCAGACTGTTTACAGTCTGAGCCACCATGGAAGCCCCACTAAGGAGAAGGGGTTAAAATTCATTTTTTGGTCATTCTTTTGCCTTCACATGTCTCCTGGAATACAGAGTATATAGAAGGAACAAGAGCTACGAACCAAGAAGGAAGGCTGGGTGGTGGAGGGTTTGAATGCTGGTGAGGAAATTATTCTTTGCAATTCTGAACTAAAGTCCAATCAGATGAGTGACATGTGGGCTAGAAAGATTAATCCGGCAAAAAGTAGCAACAATCGTTTTGGGGAGGGGCATTGGGAATAAAATGGGGTTCGGGGGGCAGGGATGGTTGAGATAATGGGTGGGGAGGGTTGACAGGGGTCCCAGACTGCAGTTGGCTGGGAAACGGGATGTGGGGTCGTGGACATGGGAACACGTGGAGGACCACTCAGAGGACATTACATCTAGAATCGTGCTCTTATCCACAGTTGAGTCAAGAAAGGCCCCTCAGGTCAGGGGTGAAATGGCCCCCCAGGGAGGAGCACCCTCCTCCCTCACTTGACTTCAAGCAGGCTGTTTGTTTTTTCTATTGTGAGCTTTGACAGGCAACTTAAAAGGAAAATGAGGAAATAAAATCTGTGCCTTTCACAATCGACAGGATCAAACCCATTTGAGGAGGGGAGGGTTGGAAGCTTATGCCATTGTTGCGCTTCTCCAGTTACAAAGCCAACACAGCAGTGGGAGCGCCCAGGGCTCTGCAAGCTTTCCATCCAAGAGGATCTTTACAAATCTTAACACAAGCTGGGCAGAGAGTGTCCCTCTGACGCTAGATGTGGGTCTATGGAAGCTTCAGGTGGGGCTGCCCCTAGCTGAGAGGCAGGACCAGGCATCCTTGGGAACCTCTTTGCAGAACTACAATTCTCCAGCATAATCCACCCTGGTCTGCTCCTGACCCTGCACGGTAAAGCATCAGGCTGGCTCCGCTGGACTCCTGGCAGGCGCCTGGGCCTCCTTCCAACACGGTGGACATTCAGGAGACGGGAATTGATTTTAGTATCATTCAAAGCTGGGTGTAGTTAGGAAAATAAGCCTGCTGCACCAAAAAAAAAAAAAAAAAAAAAGAAAAAAGAAAGAAAGAAAAGAAAAAATACCACACAACCGATTCCAAATGACAACAGAAACCACAGAGCTGTCCTTCTTGGGATGTCAAGTGAAAGGGACAGTGTCCGATACAGAATCCTCTCATAGGTTAGGCTGCCCCACCTCAGCCTGAAGAACTAATCTTCATTTGGACATAGGCCACCATGCAATACTTTGTGAAGATATATGTACAATAGTTCAATCTCTGTATTTTTTTTAACACAGACTTTGAAGTCCAGAGTCAGTATTAACTGTGTGCTGTGCTTAGTCTCTCAGTCGTGTCTGACTCTTTGCAACCCCATGGACCGTAGCCCACCAGGCTCCCCTGTCCATGGAGATTCTCCAGGCAAGAATACTGGAGTGGGTTGCCATGCCCTCCTCCAGGGGATCTTCTCAACCCAGGTATTGAACCCTGGTCTCCCACATTGCAGGCAGATTCTTTGTAGCCCAATATTAACTAAAGAGTTTCCCAAAAGAAAACAAGAACATCAGTTATCAGTCAGCATGGCCTTTACAACTTGGGTGACTACATAATACAGGAAAGGGCACAGGGCAGGTCCCTTTGTGACAATTTTCCGTGCCAGGCCTCAATGGCCATTTAGTTAAAGGTGATGAAGGGATATGTCCCTTTCCAGCCACAAGCTAATTTGAAGTTGAAATCAGCGTATTTCCTGGGAATGTGTGTCAGGATTACTGAAAAGAAGAATGTCATCTTTTAAGAGAATATTAGCATCGTGCACACCAGAAATTGCTTCTTGCTAGAATATTCCCACGGATCTTATCAATGACACTGTAATATCTTAAACATATCAATTTTTTAAATGAGCTTTTTCTTATTGAAGGCATATCCATTGTTAACTTTTTCTTTTACTTGGGGACTCTGAAAATGATTTTCATTACCTTAACACAGGGAAATTAATTTTCTTTTCATTCTTCTACAGGAAGAATTTTCCTATTGGGTAAACCTGGCTATTTCTCTTAATTATTTTTGACGTCACCCTGATTATTATTATTTTTCACTACATTAAAGAGCAAAACACATTTATGCAAAAAAAAAAAAAAGGAATTACATTAATGTAAACAGAAATGGTCATGCATTTTTGTGCTTCTAGCTGTTAGAGAAATCAGACTGAGAAGGAAAATGTTGAAGTAATTTTAGAAAAAAAAATGGTTTAATTATCAAGTTTCTAAAAAAGATGATGATGTGCTCAGTACGGTACCTAAAGGACGAAGATTGATTTCTTTCTGAAGCAGATATCCAGAACTAAACATCAGGAGCAATTAAAAAATGCTGGTCTTTTGTAAATTACTCCCTGAAGAAATCTTGGAAATCTTTCATTTTAGTCATTTCGGTCCAGTGAACCATAAAGCCATTATGAAGGAACAAAAATACTAGAGAGAAAATTGAAATACAACAGTAATTAACAATATGAATATATCAAAATAAAAATGAATTGGAAAGATAATGGTCACCACATATGCAATAGAAAATGAAACCATTAGAATCTTTAAAATCAAATCTGAAAATAAAAGATACTCCAGGCAAACACAGATCAAATCAGGCGCTGTTTTCCAAGATTGAAACTGCAAGATTGTAGCATCTCTCAAAATGCACGATGAAGGTGTCTTCAAAGATTTGCTCGTCTTATTTTTTGAAATGATTTCTAGTTTTTCTAAAGTACATTAAAGAGCATGAGGTACATTTTCTGTTTACTTTAGAATCATGGTTAATAACCCCCATCTTAGATTTTCACTTTTGACTTCCATATGCTAAATGCCAACAAAGAATAATAGAGGAAAACCACGGGAAATGTGCTGCTATCACAAACACAGATTTCCCTGTGGGTTCTCTAATACTTTACAGACAAATGTTAAAGATTTATTGCACACGAACATCAAACATGGTTTTACTACAGTTCTCATTTGGATCAAATTGACACATTTTACATTCATTTTAGCCCTAATGAGATTCTTTCACTACACATTATATTCTGAGTGACCCTGTACATTAAATTTGTGGAATGGAACAAACCCATTGATATAACAAAGCCCTATTCTTGCTGGTTTCTTAATTTACAAAAGAGAGAAAACAGTTTAGCAAAATCATAAATCTTGAACAAATGAATGTATTAACCAGTACTCAACAGAGAATACAAATACCATGTAGATAGGCTGTGTTATGCGTGAAATTCATTTGTTGCATTGCTGGTTAAACTCTCCTAGACTTGGATTATAATCTGAATATTTAATAGTTCAGGCATGTTTCATGATTCCAATAAAGGCACTTGGTAAAGACAAGTTGCGCTCTTAACAAAGATGGAAAAGTAGATTTGCAATCCATTTCTAAAGCATTGCTCGTGGGCTACCGCCATTCAGTGTTTACTTTGGCCCACAATTACTTGTTTTAAAAAATTAGTTCTAGAAAATATTCCTGTTGCTTAATCCTCACAAGAAAAAATGTGATGGAAGTTGGAACCACAGCAGCTGTTCCTCCAGGAGGGAGAAGGTGACCTTGAAAAGAGGTAGAAGGAAACTTGAAAATGTTAATTAAAATTATTAGTGCTGTTTGAGGTGCTTATCTTGTTTACTGCGAAGGTGTTACTCCCTTCTGCGTAATTAGGGGTAATTTTACTTACTTTCAAGTCTGTAATTTTAAATATCACAAAGTTTTATCTTCCAGCATGAAGTAATTCATTATTGGTTGGTATGTAATGCTTGATGTCTTAATCAATATATGCAACATCCACAAACCCCTTATAATTTATCTAGAGGTCTTATATATCTTATAGAGTGGCAGGTTGTGCCTGGTACATGAATTAATTTTTTTTTTTTTCTGCTGACATTTCAGGATCATTCTAGGTTTTTGATGTGAGGAAAGATTTTTACTTGATCTGCCCTTTTATATTTCTTTCTGTTCGAGATTTTATAGGCATGCACTAATGGCAAAATAAACTTCTCTGAAGTCTGCTCTATTTGGAAACAAAGAACGCTTGTCACTTAATCCCCAAAAAACAAACCCCTCCCCTCAAACCCAATATTTTACTTCCTGTAAGAAATAAGTGTCTTTTAAGTAACTGATGCATGTTAAATCTACATAGTCTGTGCTTTAAGGTATTGCTAAAAATGTATATATGTAGCTAAATTTCATATCACAGTTGATTATTGAAGGTGTTAAGGTGGTTATGTTCACTTGATGGAGCCATGGCTTCTCTACGATTATAACGATTATAATATGATTCTACAATTATGCTCTTCTTCTCTATGATTATAATGCTTCCAAAAAATGCCTAAATTTTTGAAAAGGTTTTCTCAGTGAAAAGCAGAGGAATGCTAAGGTAGGTTTTTTTTTTTTTTTCATTTATAATAAATTGTGATTTTTTTTTTCTGTTAAGTAAACTGGAAAAAGACTAAGAATAAAAAGACTATTAAGGTTACTTTCTTAGTGTAGATCTGGAAAATAGTGATTAGGTTAAGACACACTACTGGTACATGATTTTAATTAAATTGCAACAAGAAAATGTTTAGTACTAATATCAAAGGGCATCTTCAATTGATTATTGTCTTTAGCTTGGTGATTTGCTTGAAAATTCGACTGGAAACCATCCTTAGAAATACCAAGTGGCGTTTTGAAGGTGCCTGACTAGCACTCCTCAGAATCTCATCCCACTTCAGTTTAGAATAGCCTGATAGCAATATTCCAAGTTGAATATTCTAGCACAGGTTAGAGTTTAACACTCACCGATTCTACAGGGAATCAAGCTATTACCCCTCTAGGATAAATAAGAACCAGGAAGAGTTCATGCCCTTGCAAGAGCCAGGTTTTGTGGATTATTCCCCAAAGATGCAGAACCATCCCTCGTGGCCCAGTAGAGTTACCGACACTACCAGAGAACTTCCTGAACCAGGTGAAACACTGTCCTAGATTCAGACTCCTGCGTGCTGATCCCGTCGTGCTAGTTCAGTAATGAGTAGACTCATCAGTCCTCTTGGAGGAGTCCCTGAGAATCTAAAATACAGCACAAATGAACTTATCTATAAAACAGAAATGGACTCATAAAGAACAGATCTGTGGTTACCAAGGCGGGGGTAGGGGGTCAGGAAGGAGAGGGGTGGGCTGGGAATTTGGCATTAGTCGATACAAACTGTTACATTAGGGTGGATAAACAAGGTCCTACTGGATAGCACGGGGAACTATATCTAATCTCCTGGGATAAACCATAATGGAAAAGTATATTAAAAAAGAATATCTGTATGTGAATAATTGAGTCACTTTGCTGAACAGCAGAGACTGGCACAGTATTTTAAATCAACTACACTTCAATGAAAAAAGAGAGAGCTAATGAAGAGACCACAGTGACTACACACATGCCATGCAGGTTGAGATGGGTACGCTGGGCCTGTGCATCTCGAGGTGTGCCCTCTGGACCTCCTCACCCTCCTGCCTCTGGCTTTGTCTCCTCAAAGCTGCCCGTCCTGAGCCTCTCCAAGGATCAGCCTAGCTTCCTAACTGGACCCCAGCTGATGTCCTCCCAGGGTTCATGCTCCATGCAGCAGTCAAGGAGACCCTTTCTTTCAGATGCAATCAGGTCCTGGGACGCCATTGCCTAAAAGGCTCCATCACACTCAGAGCCAAAGCAAAGTCCCACCAGGCCCTGTGCCCTCATCTCATTATGTCCCCCCCACAGCACCATCTTACTGCCTTCCTCCTGGTCCTCAGAGAAGCCGAGCTGCCCCTGCCCCTTTCCTGGTCCCACAGAGCCCTCAGGTATCCCTGGACATTCGAGTCCACAGACGCTCCCCTGGCACCATGAGCAACACCGTTGGCAATGGACTGCAGCTCATTCCTTGGCTTGTGGTCACGTCAACACTCACATCAAATGGACGCTTGGTTGATATGTTTCCTTAGCTGGTGATTGTCTCTAGGCCTTCCCCCAACCATCATTCCTGGGAGGGTGTTAGCTGTCACATGCTGCACTCCGCTGCCAACACCTGGAACATTTGCAGATTCCAGCACCCGAAGTTGGCACAGCCCAGACTGAAGAGAGGGTCCTGGATAGCTCAGGCTGTTCTTCCCCAGGGGTCCCTTTTCCTCTCCCTCCCTGAATCCTTTCCTGTATCGGCCAGTGGGAGCCTGCAGGGCCAGTGCTGATCGCCCCTCTTTTCAGAAGCATCATTCTTGGCATTCCTTCATCTCTCTCTTGAAGACCTCCAGGTCCCTTCTCTAAGCCCCAGCATAGTGATTCTTGAGCTGAACTGGTGAGGGAAGCTGTGTCTGCACACAAGGTCACTTACACTTGCCCTGTTGGTTGGCGAGTTCCCCACTGGACTTTACTCACAGTGGGAATCAGGGTATCCTGCATAAAACTGAAGCCTGAATCTCACATGGGGCAGAAGTCCAGAGGTGGTGTTTCAGGAATAAGCCAAATCTGACTCTAAGTTGGAACCATTTCTTTGACTTGCTTTCCATTGCTTTTGTTATTATGATCATACATAATGGCCTGCCTCAGAGAATCCTGCCCCCTCTGCCTGATTGTTAAACTAAAATGCCTTTGTTCAGAACCCCGTCCACCTGTAGATGGCAGGAAGGAAGAAATTAACACATCCGCTTACCTGAGTCTTGCTATTCTAGGAGATATTTGCAAGATTAATCACCTTTTTGTTTCTTCACCTCTCTCCATCTTTGATTCATAAAAGAACCTGGCATCCAGACCCAGACACGATGGTTATTTTGAGACATTAGTCTGCCATCTTCTTCGTCAGCCAGCTCTCCGAATAAAGTTCTATCCCTTGCTTTCAACACCTTGAATCTCGGATTCATTGGCCTCTTGTCTGGTGAGCAGAGCGAGCTTGGAGTTGGTACACTGGGCAACTTTTGGAGGTGATGGGGGAATTGTTTGCCCAACAGTAGAAAGGAAATTTTAACCTTATGCATTTTGTGGCTTCCCTTGAGCCTGTGGTCTTTATAGTTCCATGCGCTGGTGGCTGTCAGGGATGAGGTATCCATCACAGCCACGCCCCAGCTTTTGCCCTGGACCCCATGAGGTCATGCCAAATTCCCTGTCTTCCCAAAGACCTGTTTGTGGACCATTTCCTCCATGTTTTTTAATATCTTACCCCTTCATCAGGGAAAAAGATGTATGACTGCCTCAAGCTTTGCAGGATTTCACAACTCCTTTTCCAACCTAAGCAGCCATTGAATGAATGTGGTGTCCTGATGCCACATGGTGTTGGGCTCCAATCTACATCCTGCCTTTTCCTGCTATGACCAGCCCATTCCACTACCAAATGTTGTACTTGGAACAATAGTAACTATAAAGAACCTTCTGAAAAATCAGCGATTGTATATGATGAATAAACTGGTTTATTTGGGGGACTAAGGGATTTTAAGGAATCTAGCTTCTACAAGTAAAAATAATAATAGTCACAATAATTCTGAGATAGATGGGAGCAACCATAGCCATAGGAACCCTGAAATATTGTCCCTTTTTTATCCATAAGCAATGAGGCTCTGAGAGGTCTAAGAACTGTCTCCAGGCCACATTGCTGGAAGACTCCAAGCTGGGATCTAAAGCCACATCTATGTGATTCCTGCCAAGTACTAACTTGTTAATTCAAGAGTCATCAGGAAATGCCAAAGGAAATGTCATTACACACAAAAAAAAATTTAAGTTGTTTTTTTTTTTTTCTTTTGTCAATTGGCATATAGTTGCTTTTGGCTTCCCAGGTAACTCAGTGGTAAAGAATCTGTCTGCAAGCCAGAGATGCAAGAGATGAATGTTCAGTCCCTGGGTCCATAAGATCCCCTGGAGAAGAAAATGGCAATCACTCTGGCATTCTTGTCTGGAAAATCCCAAAGACAGAGGAGCCTGGTGGGCTACAGTCCAGGGGATCACAAAGACTTGGACACCACTGAGCACACGTGCGTGCACATAGTCGCTCTGCAATGTCCTGTTAGTGTCTGCAGCGCAGCAGAGTGAGTCCGCTCTGTATTTACATATACAATCTCCTTTTGAATTCCTTTCCCATTTAGGTCACCACAGGGCACTGACTAGAGTTCCCTGTTCTGTACAGTAGGTTCTCGTTAAAAAGCACTTTGGTTTTGGGGAGAGTTTTATTTCTTCACTTTTCTAAACTATAGACCTTGGACCCTTAACAATGTGGTGACCGTGGATTGGACACAAGAAAGTCTGGCCAACTTAAAACCAGGTTCATTTTTGAAACCTTTGTATGTTTGCTCAGAGCCAAAGACCAGGGGGATTTATACGGTTGTTGGAAATCTTTTCCCTGAAGAGTTAACAAATAATCTGCGATGGCTTATTAAAAAAAAAAAAGCTCTGAGATTGAGTTGTTTTCAACTGGCTCCCTGTTTATCTTACTGGTTCACTGTTAATGGTCCTTGGGGAGCTGAGAGGGATTCAAGAATAGTGTTGTGTAGGAGACAGAAGGAGGTTTCAGAGAGAGACACAGATGACCCAGACCTTAAGCCACTAAGAGCATTTGGAGAAGTAATACTTTGTGACCCAGCCTTGTTCAACTGCCTCTTTTTCTTCCACCCCCCAATCCTCACACCCACCATCATCTACAACCACAATATTCCTTAAGAGTAAGACAGAAAGATGGGCCTCCCTGAAGGCTCAGTGGTAAAGAATCTGCCTGTCAATGTAGGAGATGCAGGCTCAATCCCTAGGTCAAGAAGATCCCCTAGAGAAGGAAATGGCAAACCCACTGCAGCATTCTTGCCTGGGAAATCCTGTGGACATGGACAGAGGAGTCTGGTGGGCTATAGTTTGTTGGCTCCCAAAGAGTTGTACACGACTTAGGGACTAAACAGCAACAAGATAGGAATGTTCTTTTCCAACAAGGAAACTGGCTTTCTCCTCTTACCAGTGGTGAACTCTGTCAGAAGTTAACTTCAAGAGTGCTGGTGGCTTTCTGCATGTCCGTTTCCCAGCCAAGAGCCATTGCTCAGTGTCTGGATCCAGGCAACTCTGTGTGTGAAGGATGAAGCCCCTGGAAGGAGATTTAAAAAGTCTTTGAACATTACAGCTGGAAAGGAGCCTTGCCATCAACCAAAGACAGCCTCCTTGATCCTCAGATGGAAACCAGAGTAGGGACTTACCCAGGGTCATCAGCCAAGACAAGTTGATTCTGTGCCCATTAAAAATACATGCTGATTCATTTCATGAGAAGTATCATCTGGCCCTGGTTTTGAATACTGTGTATTCCAGGGAAGCCTGGGCATTTCCACTGTAGCCTCCAACAATGGCCACCATGATTGGACCCCTGCCCATCCTGACTTCCTCTCTTACTTCAAACATTCAGTTGATGTTTCTTTTGCTCACAGGATTTCTCTCTCAACCTTGTGAAGGCTGGCCTTCATCACCACTCATGTCTCAAACCTAGGGCACCTTCTCAGAGGGGTCCTCCTGACCCATCTTATCAAAAATCAAGCCCTTGCCCACCAGCCCTCTGCTTTCCTTCTCATGATGATCAAAGTAGCTGGACATCAACTCCAACTTATAAGAAGACAAAGATCTTGACTCCTTTATTGACCCAAGGCTGGACTCAATACATTAATATGTAGTCAATATTAAGAACCATAAGACACCCAAGGATGTGAATGCCCTTAATGCTACAGAATTGTACCCTTAAAATGGTTAAAGTGCTAAATTTGATGTCATGTATGTTTTACCACAATAAAAAAAACTTAATAAAAAACTAATTTAATGCCTTCCTGGGAAGGCTCCAAGAGTCATTCATTAGTCAGAAGGAGAGTACCAGAGAATGATCCCTTAGATACAATGGCAGAGTTTTGCACAAGGGACCATAGCATCTGTTGCTAAGGAGATGATGAAATAACATATCACTGCAGCTGTGTTGTATCCTGAACAACAAAATATTTTCCAACTGTAAAAGACAAACATTAAAACGTGTAATGGTATGTACATACCATGTGGTCCTATGAAGTTAACATTTCAGACTCTTTCAATGTCACTGAAGAATTTATACTTGGGCTGCACAGAGAGAGCCAGAACAAAACCCATAACAATAAGCTTCACTCGCGGGCAGTGGTACACACATGCTTTACACATTACAGCATCATCTTACGCATCCTGGCAGAGCTAGAGAATGAGAACAAAAATGTCCTGTGGACCAAAGAAGTAATAATAAAGGATACGCAGCCTGCAGCTGAGAAGATGTCTGGGAGGGGCCATCTCGTTCTCACACCATCTGCTCCTCTGATCCTCCAATGTCGCTCTGCCCTGAAGTTCCAATCAGTGTCTTTGAAATGGGGGAGAAGAGGAGAAATCCAGAGCTTTCAAGTTGTTCTTAATTCGTTTTCATGTACTTAAAACATTTCAGAAGTTATATACATTGCAATTTTAGAGAGAGTTCCACACAGTCCCAGTGGGTATAAGATTAAAAGCAGCAGTTGGTCCAGGTACTAAGTAGCAGAGAGGAATCTTTCCGAAGGAAATTTTTCATGTTCACAGTGGTTTTCCCATTTAGAAAGCCTGAACGCAGACTTACCACAGCAAACTGAAAATAAGCAAAGTTACAGGTGCTGGAGAAACCTGGAAAATTCACGAGTTTCATAAGAAGCTGGGTTATGAATGTCTCCCCTCCAGCCACATCTCTGCACCACCAAAGGCAGAGAACTCTGTAGATGTAGAGTTTACCATCACACGAGAGGGCTCCCAAATTAAGTTAAAATTGGGATATCTATTTAGATGTCTGGTGGAAACGTCTTAGGAGCAAAACACTACTTTTGTCGTGTTCAAACTTGGAATCTGGCCGTGCCTGGCACCCGAAATACCCGAAAATTGCTGGTATTTGCAGAAATTGTTGCAAACCTCTTAACAAAACGTAGACTTTGATGCAAAAATGAAATCATAGCTGAGTGCATATTTGTGAAACCCAAAGAATGGTCTTCTCTTTAAATAGGCTATTGAAATTGTTTAAATTTTTGTGATGATGTTATCTTTCCTTTTGTTTTTCTTTGATTTTTTAAAATTATTATTATTTTAGTTTTAGGGCTTCCCAGGTGGTGCTAGTGGTAAAGAACCCACCTGCCAATGAAATAAGAGATATGTGTTCGATCCCTGGGTGGGAAGATACCCTTCAAGAAGACATGGCAACCCACTCCAGTATTCTTGCCTGGAGAATCCCATGGACAGAGGAGCCTGGCAGGCTACATTCCATGGGGTCGCACAGAGTCGGACATGACCAAAGTGGCTTAGCATGCACGCAGGGCAGGCATTCTGGACTCATCATTTTTGCGTGTTCTTTGTCTTTTGACCATTTGTGGGAGGCTCAGCTGGGTGTTTTCTGCCCCCTAGCTTTGGAAATTCTAGCTGAAATGCCAAGACTTTTGTATGCAAATAAGAACCAATAACTGATTGTTTTCCTTTTGCTTCAGAGAGAGGGGCTGTTGCCTTTCTCCCCATGCTGTGTCCGAAAGACCTCGCTAATGAAGGGGCTTTTCATGTAGGAGGAGAAATGGCTGTGGAAGGAAAGACAAGGGTTAAGATCAAAGGGCAGATGCACTCATTTACAGCATATTTTCATGGGCTGGAACGGCCTCACATGATCTGTGACATTTGGCCACAATGGAGAGAATTTGGAGAGTGAGCGAGGTCAGGTGGGCGTCTTGGGAGAAAAACAGAGAGAAATACTATAAAATATGTGCAGTTGAGCGGAAAAATCAGCATCTGCCAGCTTTTTGTTTTCTTTCTTGTTTTTTTGGATTCACAGGAAATCGTGTGTGTGCACACATGTGTGTGTGTGTGTATGTGTGTGTGTGTGTGCACGCATGTGTGGTGGGGCTCTGAAAATGAGAGAGGAGACAGAACCTCTCAGAAAGGGAGTGGAAGGAAGAAGCTAAATAAATGGAGCTCTTCCTTTGAATGTCCGAGTGCCAATCATACAGACGGAAACCTCAAGGTGAAAAGTTTGGGTCCCCCCACCCCCGCCTTGGAGTGAGCGTGCGGAAGAGGCAGCCAGGACTGGGTAGATGCCCCCAGATGGATGAAACCCAGACAGATCACTGTCTTGCTTTGCATGGCTTCTGCACACTGGCCCCAGGACGCTGCCCTCAGACTAGCAGGACTCTGTGGTCAGGTGTGTGTGGAAGTACCAGGACAGGAAGCGCTCCTCTGCGCCTGTGGGTGCTGCGGTTCTGCAGCACGTGAATATACATCCTCCAGTGCCTGGTCTCTTCCTCGTCTTGGGATCTTTGTTTCCTTAATAACCCTAGGATATTCCCTTTGGCATGCTGCCCTCTCTGGGACTGGCTTCATCTGCTCGTTCCTCGTGGAGGCTGGTCCTTGGAAGCCCGTCTGAGATGGTGTGGGGTGGGGATGGTATTTGCTAAGGATTAACCCCTCTAGAAGGATAGGGGGAGGGTGGAGTGAATTGCAGTGGAGACTTCCCTGGTGGCTCTAATGGTAAAGAATCCGCCTGCAATGTGGGAGACCTAGAGGAGGGCATGACAACCCCCTCCAGTATTCTTTCCTGGAGAATCCCATGGACAGAGGAGCTCGGCAGGCTACAGTCCATGGGATCGAAAAGAGTTGGACACGACTGAGTGACTAAGCACAGCACAGCACAATCCATAATTTGCCCCAACTGTACATGCATGCAGCTATTTTTAGTCCCTTATGGTTTCTTTAAAATTCTCCAAGCCAGGCTTCAGCAATACATGAACCGTGAACTTCCTGATGTTCAAGCTGGTTTTAGAAAAGGCAGAGGAACCAGACATCAAATTGCCAACATCCACTGGATCATGGAAAAAGCAAGAGAGTTCTAGAAAAGCATCTATAAGCATCTATTTCTGCTTTATTGACTATGCCAAAGCCTTTGACTGTGTGGATCACAATAAACTCTGGAAAATTCTGAAAGAGATGGGAATAACAGACCACCTGATCTGCCTCTTGAGAAATTTGTATGCAAGTCAGGAAGCAACAGTTAGAACTGGACATGGAACAACAGACTGGTTCCAAATGGGAAAAGGAGTACGTCAAGGCTGTATATTGTCACCCTGTTTATTTAACTTCTATGCAGAGTACATCATGAGAAACCCCGGGCTGGAAGAAACATAAGCTGGAATCAAGATTGCCGGGAGAAATATCAATAACCTCAGATATGCAGATGACACCACCCTTATGGCAGAAAGTGAAGAGGAACTAAAAAGCCTCTTGATGAAGGTGAAAGTGGAGAGTGAAAAAGTTGGCTTAAAGCTCAACATTCAGAAAATGAAGATCATGGCATCCGATCCCATCACTTCATGGGAAATAGATGAGGAAACAGTGGAAACAGTGTCAGACTTTATTTTTCTGGGCTCCAAAATCACTGCAGATGGTGACTGCAGCCATGAAATTAAAAGACGCTTACTCCTTGGAAGGAAAGTTATGACCAACCTAGATAGCATATTCAAAAGCAGAGACATTGTTTTGCCAACAAAGGTCCGTCTAGTCAAGGCTATAGTTTTCCAGTGGTCATGTATGGATGTGAGAGTTGGACTGTGAAGAAGGCTGAGTGCCGAAGAATTGATGCTTTTGAACTGTGGTGTTGGAGAAGACTCTTGAGAGTCCCTTGGACTGCAAGGAGCTCCAACCAGTCCATTCTGAAGGAGATCAGCCCTGGGATTTCTTTGGAAGGAATGATGCTAAAGCTGAAACTCCAATACTTAGGCCACCTCATGTGAAGAGTTGACTCATTGGAAAAGACTCTGATGCTGGGAAGGATTGAAGGCAAGAGGAGAAGGGGACGGCAGAGGATGAGATGGCTGGATGGCATCACTGACTCGATGGACATGAGTCTGAGTGAACTCCGGGAGTTGGTGATGGACAGCGAGGCCTGGCGTGCTGTGATTCATGGGGTCGCAAAGAGTTGGACACGACTGAGCGACTGACCTGATCTGATCTGATGGTTTCTTTGTATTTTTCGCTGGAGGAGACCTCTGTCTACGTGTATGCACTGCAATGAAGCGTCCGAGGCCCCAGGTCTCAGCCCGTCTCAGGACTGAGACAGCAGTCTCGTGTTGGACTGACGGGGCAGGTCTCAGAGCCCTGTTGAGGCCCAGCAGCCTCCACACTGTGGCCACATCCCAGGACCAGAGAGGACTCACCCTTGATACCTCCCCACCCCTTCTAGTGGCCCCCCTCCTCAGCTAGCACATCTGCTGACCTTGAAGCTGGCCTGGGGGTGTGACCGAGACCACCATTCCTCAGGATCAAGTCCCTGACCACAGGCAGAGCTGGGCACTCATCTGCTTGCCCTGACGACTAGGCAAGGGAGCATCAGAGGTGCCCCAGGGGGTTCTGCGGGCCATGCACTTACCCTCTCACCCACCTCCTCTCCCACTCCTGTATCACAGCAGACTGACCTTTTCCCGATGACCAGGCTCAAGTCTCCTGAAGGGCCAGGTGGCAGCCTCAACTTGGAGTTCAGTGGGGCTTTGGTGTGTCTCTTTGGGAAAGTTAGCTTTCCTTGGAGACCAAGACCCTAACCCTGCAGAGCATAGAAGTATGGAGACAGGACTCACAAAATCTCCTGGGTGCCTCTCCGCCAGGGTTACTGACTCATGAATTCTTCTCACTGGGGACTGGGGACACAGCATCCTGAGAAGGCCCTTGCTTCCATGGTTCCCTGCCCCCAGAGAAGGGTGCCCCATCCTCATCGGGCATCACCTCCTGATCGTCACCTCCTCATGCCAGGGCCCCACCAGGCCGGCGGCTTCCTGGTGGCTCTCTGTCTGATACTATGGGTCCCTCCCACAACACCTTTGCTATGGAGTCAGCCCCTTATGATTTTCAGAGGATCAATACCAGTGGATCAAACCCTCTTGACCACTTGGGCTGTGGTGCCGCCTGAGGCCCTGTGGGCAGAAAAAGGCAAACCCATAGTGAGAGCATGTGCCCGTTGCTGTAAAAGCAAGCACATCCAGCCCTTCGACATGGAAGGGGCCCAAAGAAATCAACTCACCACCAAGTAATCCACCAGTCCTGGAGGTAGGACGCCTTGTCAACCTTCCTGTCTTAATCCTCACACCCGGCTCTTGCACACCTGGGCTCGCCCCTCACCTGCATACCAGCCCCTTTTTCTTTTGCTGGATCTAAACTCAAACCTTGAGCTCATTCAACCGAAATCAAACTCTTCTCCTCTTGCATCAAGGGGAATCCCTTGGAATGTTCCAGTTATCCTTGGCTATGGGGCAGACACAGAGAGCCAACTCAGATAGTTCTTGCATTGAGCTTTCTCATTTCAGCCTCCCTCTCTGGGCTTGGTTACCTTCTCTGTGAATTTTTGAGTCAATTCCCTACATGATTTCCATCTCTCTTGAGTTTTATTATTTTGTGACCAGACGTAAATATTACTGGTTAATCTTTTATGTTTTAATTGAAAAAGAAACATGTGCACGTGCTGAGAAGCCAGACCCTTGTGCAGGGCGTGTCTGTCCCCCGTTTTCCCTGCCCCCTTCCAGGCAGCTCCTATTTCTGCTCCCTCCACCACCTTTTCTCCATTCCTTGCTTCAGACCTTCTTGCTGATGTTTCATCTTCTGAATCAAATCCCTTGAGGCCACTCTGACCCAGCAGAGGGGCCGCTCAGCTCTTCAGGAGTTTTGACGGCAAATAGCCAGGTCCCTCTGAGTGTGCCCTCCCCCTCATCCCTGGAACAGGCTGGGGTCCTAGGTGCATGCACAGAATGGTCCCTTGGCCTCCCCTTTGCCCACTGGCTGCATTCTGCCACCTTTGCTGACCAGTCATGGAGGCTGGTGCCGGCGGCTCCTTTCCTGGTCTCCTGACTCCTTGTCTGCTTGGACCACTGTCATCTTGGGTTACTGAACTCTGTAGAGGAGCTCTGCTGTCCCCACTCCCTGGGGACCATGTGTCAGGCCTTTCACCTCCAGGGATGCTGTGCAGGCATGATGTGCCCAGAAATGGCTGCTGAACAAGTGGATGTCCACAGCCCCACTCATCATATGGCGCCCTGACCACGCCCATCCGCACTTCCCCCAGCCTGTCCCCACCGTCTCCTTCATCATACGGATGAGGACGTGGGGGCTTGGACATTCACACGACACTGGGAGACCTGGAGGGGATTCCAGAGTGAGCCTGTGCCTGGTGCCCGGAGTGGCAGCTCTCTGACCGCGATGCGATGAAAACCACTCTCTGCCCCAATGGCAGCTTAGCAGCCCTTGCCGGGAGACCATTTGGATGGCATTCCAGGCGGTGAGAAGGAGGAGACACAGCAGGAGTGTCATCGCCCACAGACTGCCAGCGGGGCCCTTACTTGCCTCTGCATCCTGGGGCCTCAGAGCATGTCTGGAAGCAACCTCAACTCTGTAGATCAGGCGACGTTGCTGCAGCCCCTGGGGCCCATGGGAATGAGGACACGAGGTGAGGCCCTTTGGACACTGGCTTCACCGAGTCTGGGAATCAAGGAGGGACTGGAGAGCGGGCAGAGATGGTCCCGAGGAGGGTCCGCTGGGTGCCCTCTGTCCAGGATGTCAGACCCCACAGCACCAGCAGGAGGGTGAGCCTTGTGCCCTGGGAATTTTCCCAGGACACTGGGCACTGGCTGGAATCACTGCCCAGGGAACTCAGTCCACCCCTTTCCCCCTGGGGCCTGGATTCTCCTGGCTGACAGGTGGGGGTAGACTCCTCACCTGCAGCTTCAGGCTCAGGGCTGAAGGGACCCAGAATCGGTCTGCAGCAGTAGACATTATCCCCACAACAAAGACTCTCTGCTTGACATGTCAGGCAGGATTCTCTGTTCTCTAGCAGGCCTCGACCTTGGCCCCATCCACCCTTGGCCTGCAGAGCCTCGACTTAGCAAGACCCCTGCTCAGGAGAATCCCCACCCTTGAAGTCTGATTGCATTTCTCATCTTCCCCTTGGATGCAGGAGTCCTGGGCCAGCAGAGCAAGCCTTTCTGGACTGCCAGCCATCTCCTAGTAATTTTCCATCCACTGACCCCCTGGCTCTGCTCCTTGGTTATAAATCCCCACTGTCTTTGCCATTTTTGGAGCTGAGCCCAATCTCTCTCCCTTCTTGCAACAGAGTCAACCTTTATGGCAAGAGTCTTAAATAAACGCTTTGTAGTTTTAACAAGCATTGGAATCAAGTTTTCTTTAAGATCCTGGGAGGGGATTTGAGGAAGTGAGAGGCCGCATGATGAGGGTGACAGGGAGCCAGGGCACCAGGGGCACTGAGCTGCTGAGAAGCGTCCTCAGCTCACTCAAGTACCATGAGCCGGTGATGTCGCGGGCGGGGACTGACCCTCTCCCAGCTGGAAGCCAGGTGTCCAACATCAAGGTGTCAGCAGGGTGATTCCTTCCCGAGGTGCTAGGGGAGAATCTGTCTCTTGCTTCTCTTCTAGCTTGGAGAAGCTGGTGCCCTCTGTCAATCCTTGGCATTCCTTGGCTTGTAGACGCATCACTGCGATATGTAAAACCACACACTTGATTTTATTTATTTTTTTTTAATTTTATTTTATTTTTAAACTTTACATAATTGTATTAGTTTTGCCAAATATCAAAAGGAATCCGCCACAGGTATACATGTGTTCCCCATCCTGAACCCTCCTCCCTCCTCCCTCCCCATTCCATCCCTCTGGGTCGTCCCAGTGTACCAGCCCCAAGCATCCAGTATCGTGCATCGAACCTGGACTGGCAACTCATTTCATACATGATATTTTACATGTTTCAATGCCATTCTCCCAAATCTTCCCACCCTCTCCCTCTCACACACTTGATTTTAAAACTGGTAAAACACGGGGAAGGCATGAGAGGGAGGGAGACAGACAGAGGAGCTGGGGTCAGAGCATGGCCCGGGGGCTGCATCTCACACTAAGGCCGACACAGCCTCGGCGCACGCCCATGATGAACGCAGGTGCATGAAAACTACTGAGGGGCTGAAATCGTAATCAAAGGACACTCCCCACCCACCCCAACCCGGGTTTAAAGTGGGCAACACGGAAGTTGCCACCCTGCTGTAAACTGGCATTGTTTCAGGAAATAGAGCTTCAGGGCACCACGAAAAGGCAGCAGAGTTTTATCTCCTCTGTAGCATCATCCCTGCGTCTCTGTAGCACTTCCCAGAATCCAGAGGCCTTCACTGAACGCATTTTTAGAGCTTTGCCCATGCTGCCTTGTGGGACAGGCAGGAGCCTGTCTTCCTCCTGGGGGATCTCAGGGCCCATCTTATGTAAAAGACATGAAGTGACTGGTTCAAGGTCACAGGCAAGAGATTGAAGGTGTCAGGGCTGGAATCCTGGCTTCGGGCTGCTATCACCTACATCTTATTCACAAAGATTCTAGGGATCCTGGCAAATTTAGGACATTGTAGGAATAATAAGATCAGAAATTATTCTTCTTTCCTGCAAGTGGAAAGTTGTGGAACAAACCTTCCTACATATGTACTTTTAAATGAATTTATCTAATTTTATTCTCACTCTGTCTCTAGATACATCTAATTACCATCCAATAATGAAGCTACTGGAAACTCTACACTAGGTGCCAGCCACTGGGAGGTAGTTAATGTACGTCATTTCTAATCCTGACAATAGCTCTGAAATCGGGGTGGAAATGTTCCCATTTAACAGGGGAGAAAAACGGAGACTGGCTTTAGTCATTTTCCCAATATATGCTACTTACAAATGTCAGATGGAGAAGGAAATGGCAACCCACTCCAGTGTTCTTGCCTGGAGAATCCCAGGGACAGAGGAACTTGGTGGATTTATGGGGTAGCACAAAGTCGGACACAACTGAAGCGGCTTAGCAGCAGCAGCTTCAACAGCGTAAATGTCAGAGCTGGGATACAAATTACAAAGTATTTCACTTAGATACCTGTGTTTTTATGCAATGCTGTACTTGAACTGGACTATGACTTCCAAGGTATGTATGCGTACTCAGTTGAGTCCTATCTGTCCATGGGATTCTCCAGGCAGGAATACTGGCGTGGGTTGCACACATCTCCTGCCTTGGCAGGGAAATTCTTTACTGTTGAGCCACCTGGGAAGGCCCTATGGCTTCCAAATGACTCACAAATAACAACAGCTATGAGATGAGAAAACTGTTTATAAGGGGAAAAAACAGGATTCTAATTATTCTAAGAAGTGAAATCAAAGCTTACATTTGTCTTCATGTTCACTATTTATAAATTGTTAACAGAAGGGCTTCCCCCTACCCCATCAAAATGTACCAAAAGTTGCTTGAATCTTTATTTGGGGATGTGAAATAGTGTCATGATTGCTGCTTTGGACTCCAAAACAGTAGTAGTGAGCTTATGAACTTCAGCAAATTACTTTCTTTATCTGTTTCATTATCTGTAAAATGAGGAGAACCATGGTTTCTATCTCTTAGTGTGATCATAGGAATTAAGTGAAACAACATTTGCATAATATTTGCACCATTAGTAAATGTTGGAAAAGGTTGCTTATCTTTATTGCATAATATCATTAGCTGGAGAGTTTCTACTTCAGTACCTAAAATACGATATTTGAGAATTTTGAAATAAATAAAATAAATTCCTTCAACCATTAATTATCTTTCCTGAAATCTAGAAATCACTAGAATTCTGATTAAAATTTATTATTAAGACACATACTTTAGCATAGAGACTGCCATATGGCAGCCAGGTATTTAATTGAATCAGCCAATGCTTTCTGTTCATCCGATAATGTTCTAAAGCTTTTAAACTGACATTTAAAATGAGGAACTTTTACATAAAAAATTCAAATACTGGTATCTCTCTAAGGAGTTTAAGTTAGCCGGGATTCTCTAGAGAGAGAAATAGACTCCATATGAGATCTGTCTACCGACCCACCTGTCTACACACACTGCTGTTGTTGTCCAGCCACTCAGCCATGTCCACATCTCTGTGACCCCACGGACCACAGCTGGTCAGCGCCGCCTGGCCTTTACCATCTCTGGGAGTTTGCTCAAACTCGTGTCCACTGAGTCGGTGATGCTATCTAAGCATCTCCCTCTTTGCCGCCCTCTTCTCCTTATGCCCTCAATCTTTCCCAGCAAGAGGGTCTTTTCCAGTGACTCAGCTCTTTGCATCAGATGGCCAAAGTATTGGAGCTTCAGCTTCAGCAAGTCTTTTCAATGAATCTTCAGGGTTCATTTGTTTAGGATTAACTGGTTTGATCTCCTTGCTGTCCAAGGGACTTGGCCCTTAAATGAAGGCAGAGACTATGACTTCTCAGGTGAGTATATGGGAGGTGAGTATGGAAGGTGAGTATAAGAGGTGAGTGTATGAAAGTGATTATAGGAGGTGAGTATATGCAGGTGAGTATATGAGAGGTGAGTATATGCAGGTGAGTATATGGGAGGTGAGCATATGCAGGTGAATATATGTGAGGTGAGTATATGCAGGTGAATATATGGGAGGTGAGTATATGAGAGGTGAGTATAGGAAATGAGTATATGTGAGGTGAGTATATGAGGAGTGAGCACAGGAGGTGAGTATAGGAGGTGAGTATATGAGAGGTGAGTATAGGAAATGAGTATATGTGAGGTGAGTATATGGGGAGTGAGCACAGGAGGTGAGTATAGGAGGTGAGTATATGGGAGGTGAGTATATGAGAGGTGAGTATAGGAGTATATGCAGGTGAGTATATGTGAGGTGAGTATATGGGGAGTGAGCACAAGAGGTGAGTATATGGGAGGTGAGTATAGGAGCTGAGCTTGAGGTCAGTATACAGGACATGAGTTTATGCAGGTGAGTGTGGGAGGGGAGGAGGAGAGCCTAGGAGATGAGTAAAGCGGGTGAGGAGATGGGTTTAGAAGGTGAGTCTACACTGATAATACTCTGCTGAGGGGTACTCCTGAGGAAGTCAGCAAAGGCAGGGTGTTGCTCGCTCTCCCGGAAGTCACTGGGGGGCTTGGAAATGCAGGAGTGGTGGGCTGCCCAGAGGGGCTGACACCGGCTGGCTAGCAGACACTGGCTTGTGCCTCTTGTCTATCTGGGCAACGGCAACACAACAGGCAAGAGAGAAGGGACAAACACTTTCCAGGCTCTGAGACGAAAGTGGGAGCGACGCCGCGGTCATCCTCCTGGAGCTGCGGCTTTCGGAAGGATGGGGTGAAATCAGCAGGAGGCTGAGCAGTGAGAGAGAACCAGAGGGGTGCCTCTGTTTACCTTTTGAGGCTCAGAGAAACACTGATGGCTCAGAAGAGAGGACGCGCTGGAGGTGGGCGTGGGTAGAGGAGGGAAAAGCTCTCCCCCCTCCTCCGCACATTGGGCACAGGCCGGGGCGTCCTCGGGGGACTGTCTCTCAGAGCGTCCAGGCTCACCGGCCTGTCCTCTGGGCCAGCAGAGTGCAGCGCCGCCCCATCACCTTCACTCTAGGGAGACTGAGCCTTCAGCACCCTGCTCCGGGGCATCACCCCAGCCGGGCTCCTTGCCATCACTGTCTCCCCAGCAAGGCTTATGTGGAAGCTGCTGGGTCCCGGGGGGCAGGGGGTGGAGTCCTTAGGGTGGGGGAAGGGAGGTCTGCAGCCTCAGTGCCCTGGGCCATGGACCCAGCTCCAGATTCCCTGATAAAGGAGTGGGGAAGCCCTCCAGTGGCCCATGGCTGGGACCCAGAGAAACCAGAGTGCTGCCTGGCTGTGCTCTTGAAAAGGACTTGGCTGTGCCAGAGGGTCTCTGCTGTGCTCAGGAGGGTCAAAACCTCGCGGTGCCCCTGGTGTTTCGATTGGGCATGAAATTCGGTGCAAAACTCCATGAAATGTTGGTCCCAATCACGGCCCGTTAGTCGTGGGCATCTTGGCAGAGGTGTCCAGAACCGTGGCCAAGATGCTGAGCGTGGTCCAACCATGGGCTCTGAAAACCCCAACCTTTAAAATGTGCTCTGAAGATGTGATTTAATTAAATGCTATGTGCTTGAAACTGGTTCAAATTAGTTTAGCCTTTCCTGAAGGCTGTTTCCCACGTGAGCACATGTATTAATGACGCAGAATGTATGGAGCCTTAGCCTTCTAGGATAAAATGCTTTTATGTTGTTTAGAATTTAAAAAAAAATAAAATAAAATGACTGCTTTTAAATTGGTAAACCAATTCCAGCCACCATAAAGTCTTAAAAAGCCAGACATCTTCTAAAAGTCTTTTATGGGCACACATGGTGAAACTGCTACAAATATTATTGTTTGTGAATAAAATGTAAATTAGTGCTTTTTGTGTTCACCTGTAAGTTTTTCTTTAAAGCCAGTGATTGCATTTGAAACCTGCAATTCTCAACAAAAAGAGAAAAGTTCCGTGCTGATTGCTGGATATTTGGACCTCCCAGTGCAAACATTAACTCGAAGAGAGGCCTCTGGAATGCAATGAGGGAACAATACCGGGATGGAAGCCAAGTGCAGCAACCCTGGCGCCGGGAACCAAGGGATTTGCCTCCTGGTAATAGGAGCTGAGCGGGGCCCAGCACTTCTGTTAGACTGGAAATGACATACTGTGATCCTTGACTTAGCCAAAGGGATTTTAAATGGAGGGAAGAGCTGGCAAGACAAAATCGCCTGCACTTTTCACAGTGTTTTCTAAAACAAGCAGAGGAAATCAGGAGAAAAGACTGAAGTCTATTACATTTGATCCAGTTAAGTCAAGAGTGGAAGCTTTTTAACTGCTGTTATTATTTTTTTTTTTTGTACTTTCTCATCATGTCCCACCACCCAGAAAGCACAGACGTAAAGCAGAAACTTGAAACTGCTTTCATTCAAGCAGAAGGGCACCCCAACATTGCATTATTGACAGGAGGTCTGAAACACTGACAGCTGCAGAAATTGTACAGTTGAAGTTCAATCCCCCAGGGTGGGAACAATATACTGATGGTATTAATTCTGTTTGGAATTGTTAAAATAAGAAAAGGTTATGGGGCTGAGGGAGGGACCTGCCTTTTCTTCCTGCGAACAAAGAAAGATCTTGCTTCTTCCCTGGTGTCCTTGGAATGTCATTTCCAACCTTTTGAAACTGTATCTGATTATCCATGTGGCAATTAATCATAATTAAGCAGGCCTGAGGTTTGGAGAGGTACAGAGAAGGTGGCTCGGAGCCGGCGTGGGTCCTGAGACACCCCTGTTGTCCTGGTTTGGGGCGACGGAGCCATGAGGAAGTGAGAACAGGTGGAAGGAGGTGAGGGCAGGGGGAGGCTGGTGGAGACCCTTCGCGGGGTCGGGGTGGGGGGGGGCGCGGGCTGGGAGCCCCGGGTGGGGAGCCCCGGGCTTCCTTTTATATCTTTCCCTCTCTTCAGCATTGGCAGCTCCTCACCAAGGTCCCATGCGTTGGAAGCCAGGTAACAGATTACATTTTCTAATGCCAAGCGATTTGGAGCCATGCTTACACACCAGATTTTTTCAATTTATTACAGGAAAACATTCAATCATTAGAATGCTGGCACTGGGTCTGGGGCACACGGAATTCTCCTCTGCCTGCTCCACCCCCAACGAACATTTTAAAAGCTTAGCAAGCCCAGAATGCCGTCTTATTAAAATTTTTTATATATTTATAATTAAAATAGGGGCTGGCATTCAAATCGTTTTAACAGATGTAATCGGACACGCAAGGCTTTGGAGCCCAGGTCAGGAGAGAGACAATGGCTGCTTTAACTCCGGAGTCGGGCTCAGGTTTCTGTTTGCACATGGGCCCAATTTGTACCATTTATGATTAGGTTTAAGTAAGTTGATGTGCTATTTATTTAGGAGAATTGCCATTTCAGAGTATTACCATATTCCCTCTACACTGCGTGGCCGTGTGGCGGCTGCCGTCCGGCCTGCAACGCTGTTCTTACAGCCCAGAGTGTGACCCCCGGTGGTCAGAGGCGCCCACCGCAGAGGGACCTAGCTTGCCTGGTGACTCATCAGGGTCTGTGTGTATGTGTGTGTGTGTGTGTGTGTGTGTTTGTGCATGCATGCTCACTCACTCAGTCATGTCTGACTCTTTGGGACGCCATGGACTGTATAGCCGGCCAGGCTCCTCTGTCCGTGGGATTCTCCAGGCAAGAATACAGGTTGCCATTTCCTCCTCCAGGGGATCTTCCTGACCCAGGGATTGAACCCGTGTCTCCTGCATTTGCAGACAGATTCTTTACCACGGAGCCACCTGGGAAGCCCCATCAGGGTGTCTAGGCCTGTTGTTTGTGTGCTGTGTTTACAGGCAGAGAGTTTCAAGGATTCTACACCCTGAGGCTTCGGGTGTCGCTCGGCCAGTGCAAAAGGAGTTGAAGTCACTCAGAAGTTCAGGTCCCTCCAAGGCTACTCGTCCATCAGCGCTCCCTGACATACACAGTAGACAGAGCAGGAAGACGGGGACCCTGCTTTTCAGGGTCCTGGAGGTAGCTGCTGCTTACCTGGTCTCCTCCTGAAGCTGCAGGCTCAGCCACCCTGGTCTACCCCATGGACGTGGAAGCCTTTCCTCTAGCTGGCCCCAGGCCCCACTTCCTCTCCTTGGACCCACCCCCCAAAATCAAGACCTGCCTCCTCCAAAGGCTCCTTTGCCCTGCTTTCCCCAACCTAGGATGCGGTCTAGTCCCGCACTGCATTTCCTCATCAGACCTTGACCTCTGCCGCGCGGCCGCTCACATGGATGCCCACATCCCCTTTCCCTTCCTGCTGGGGTAGGCACCATTCTCCACAATGTAGAGATTCACAGTTTAGACGAAACACATTGGTTTCATCAAGCGATTTTCTCAGGCAGTTCGTGTGGGAGGTGGAAACCCGAGAAGACGGTGGGGTCTGTGTCCCCGGACGAGCTTTTGGCTCTTTCACACCAAGGTCAGGCCCCAGGTTGCTCCCGCCCTCGCCGACTGCCAGGTGCTAAGGGGCCCTAGTGAGTCCGGGTGGCGACTGTGTGGTCAGTACTTTTAAACTAGGGCCAGGCACGCAGTAGGCGCACCGGTAGCTGCCCATGCACAAGGGGGCAGGCTCCCCCGGGAACCACCCAGATGTTGGCCTCCTCTCCTTCACCCACCCGGCTTCAGAGCTGACCCCGAGGCGCTCAACTTCCCAGGCTCTTCTCCCACGAATGGGCAGACTCCACATTCAGCTGATTCCCGACCCTTCGTCACGCGCTGGGTCGGGCGCCTTCCGGGGAAGCGGAGGGGGTTGCCAAGGGATGGGGGTGCCAGGGTTCGTGACTTTAAAAACCTGCTCTTCACTTTGAGGAAGGCTTTGGTCCCCAGACACCCCTCTTGTTCCCCTTCATGTATGGTTTAACACGTGATCAGCAGCTGGAAATCGCATAAAGATAAATTAATAACCACGACTCAGATGCCTTCCAAGAGAAACAGTTATGATAGGAAAAAAAGGAAAACAGAAGTATGACTCATTTTCTCTGGCTCTCACTACTTCCCATTTTCCTAAAGATAATTACTGTGTTGTTTGCCTTTTAAGTCTTAAAAACAGATAAGGTAAACATTTTCGGGGAGAGGGGGAAAGATTACATTTTTCAAAGGGGGTTGGGGGTTCACTTTTATTGCCACGGGGATCTGGCATCCCCATTTTATTTCTGGGGATGGATTTAAAAAAAAAAAAGACATTATGCAAACGGTTGCTCTGGTGATTCCTCTCCCTCCTGACGGGTTTGAAATGTTCCAGGCTGGGAGATGCGTGGGCCCAGAGCACAGGAAACCCAAAGTCCTTTCTGTCCCCAGCACCTTGAGGGCGAAGTCAGGTGTGGCTGAAGAGTGACAGTGAATTCAAAGCCAGGAGGAAATTCACCCTCTGTTCAGGCGCTTCTGTTATAGGGATTAGACTCCACGTGTAACATGTAAGCCATGTATTGCCTTTGGACCGAAGTGTTCTTCTCCGTCTGGAGATAATTGAGGGCTCTCCAAGTTACCTGGGATCTAGGCTCTGAGCTACTGTCTATATTTTTTGCTGGAAGGAAGCCCTCAGATGCAGACCCAGACCTCACCCAGAATGCCATTGGTGAGCCGTGCCTCCTACCATCGGCCTTCCTTCCCGTCTCCACAGGGGCTGCACCCGGGGACGTTCGTCTGGAAGTCATCCTTTGATAATCCCAAAGAGCCTCAGTGGTTGCCATGCCTGGGCTGTGGGTTCCTCCTCAAGTCAGCCTCATGGCTTCCAAGAGGCTGGTCCTCAAAGGAGACGGGAGATGAATGCTCCTCCCTCACCACGACCCCCTCTCCTCTGCTGGTCACCATGGCCGCTTCTCTGGAGGACAGAAACAAGAGCTGGCAAAGCCAGCTTTAGCCAGCCATATGGCAAAGCAGTAAAGGCAGCAGGTGGGGATGCTCTCACAGGCGCTCAGAGTCATGCTCTGGCTCCTTCACTCAGCAGCAGCTTGTGGGGACAGGCTCTGCTGGGCCCTACCTGAAGCATGGCAAGTGTTTGGGGACTAACGGGTGACCAGCAATTTCCTGAAATAGAAGAAGCCAACACCATTCACTGAACGCTGTTCCATGGGCTTCTCAGGGCCTGAGTCCTTTAATCCCCATGGCCACTAAGAAGGCCACGAGCTGTGTTACCCATGATTTCCTGTTGAGGAAATTGAGGTGCTGAGGGTTGACCAGAAGTCCCAGGGTGCACCCCTGGTGGTGTCTTCCATGGTTCATGGCTTCACGGGTGGTGAATACAGCTCTGTTCATCCCTGTGGTGACTTCTATGAGCTTTTGTCTGTTTTGCTACATCAGTTGCAAATTTTTAGATTATCTGCACTGAAATTTAAACAAACTGTAGCTATGACCATTGCTCAAAAGAAATGAATTACCAGTGGGATTAGAATTAATAGAACTTATTGGGATGGTTAGAGCAGATTGAAAGGCAAAGCTGATTATTCTTTTCAGGGTCTAATCCTTCTCTTTATCTTTACTTCTTCTGTTTCCCTCCCTCGAATTTGGACTTGACATTCTGGCTTCCATTTATTTTTCCTCCCCTAGGTCCGGGAACAGCAAGAGAGAACAAAGACTAGATGGAGGAAAGACAATGAGGAATGGCCCCAGACATCCTTTCTGTCCTGGAGGAGACACATCTGGTAAAATCCATGAGACTCCCTAGGAAGTAATGGCCCCTGGTGACCCAGAGATCAAACAAGTCACGGAGATTCCAAGATGGTGTGGGGTGGATGAAAGGGGTGGCAGGAGCCAGGGAAAGCAAGGCCGCTTGAAATGGCAGGACAGTGACATCAGGATCAACTACCTTGACAGCGTACAGATGGGCTTCCTAAGGTGTCTGAGCATGTCTGCAGTGGGTTAGGGTTCCTGCTGTCCTCTTCGAGTTGCCTCTAGCCCCCGGCTCTGACCTGCTCGGTGGGCTTCTCCTGTCACTGGTGCACACATCTGGGGGAGGTGCAGAGCAGGAGGGTCAGTGCATGATCAGCCCCAGGCTGCACATACGACTCCTACGCACATGTCAAAGCCCCATGGTCAGAGTAACCTCTTTCTGCCCCTTCCCTGTGCCAACTACAACCGCAAAAGCTGAGCTTGGGGAATTCCTCCTCCCCAGACATGGCACTTGGTGGCTTGAGAGAAATTCTGAATATTTAGCGTTTGTAGATATTGCATCAGAGGACCAGAAACTAATATTCAAACCTCCCCTCCTCCAGCAGAGTCTTTCTGGTGTGGACCAACAGGAACCTCCTGCGATTCTAAACAGAAACTCAGTTTCCTGGAATTTTTAAGTTTATTAAAATTTGGACAAATATAACTTTTTTTTGTCTCTCAGAGTTTGAAAAAAAAAAAGAAAATCTTCAATGATCCATCAAAAAGGCTCAAAAAACTTTGGAAAACTCAAAGAAGTACTAAAATCACTGTTTCGATGCAATCGTTACTCAGAGCTCAGAAACCTAAGGATAACATTTTCCACATTTATTAAAATGGATGGGAAAGTTTTTGGCACATGTGTTTTTTTCAGGAAACGATTTTTTTAAAAAGAAATCCTGGTATGATTCTAAGCGCAATTGCACACGCTCTTACATGTTCTGGATCTGTCGCTTATCCATAAAACATGGTGCTGTTCCCACTTCTCCCCCGTCCTTAAAGATGTGAATGTCATTGCCGTTTGGAAAGCCCCAGATGACGCACAGGTGCACCTTCGTCGTTAATGCTTTGGGCCTTGTAACAATCGCGAGGGCCTTGTCTTTCCAAGTAGTTTATGTTTCAAGTAAAACGTGGGGTGGGCTGGCTGAGTCTTAAGGGGTGGGGAGGAGTTCCAGAACTGTTCACGCCTTAGCAATAATCCTGCAATATATTAGGAAGAAAGTACAAAAACATATGCTGGGGAGGAGGCAGGGCTCCCCGGCCGGCTCATTCATCACATTTCCAGCCCACACCCCAGGGGATGCTCTGCCGTTGGGTCTTCTCCAAGGCCTCAGCACAACCAAGACATTTTCCCACACTGTTTTGCCTTCTTTCCTTTGGAGCAAAGTCAGCACAGGAAAATTCCCTATTTTTGTCTTTGTGGATCAGATGGCAGGCAGAGGAAATTGACCCGCTCTGGATGGCTTTGGGGTTCATTTGTTTTTAAACAATCAGTTAACACCAGGGGAGAAAAATTGTCCAAAATCACAGAACACGTATGTTTTACTTTGGGGGAGTTTAGACGTTAGGAATTAGATTCCGCCAGGGACCGATAGGAACGAGTTTCAGGGCAGAGGCTGGGGTGGGGGTGTACCAGTGTTCGGAGGACAGCAGGCTATTCCCAGGTTTAGTGTCTGCTGCGTGGCCATTAGTCCCGGTCCTTGGTTCTGACCACACATTCGAGGCTCTGTCACTCGGGTCTGTGAGGGAGCAGCTCTTTTTAGCCAGTCTTTGGGATGATGTGCTAGGACACATGGTATTTATGTGAATAACAACAACACCCTTTTCTTCCTCATTAATTGAAAGCTCTGAAATGAATCACTCTTACAGGAAAAAATGTGGCAACAATTCCAGAGAAACATGAAATCATATTTCATATGCACTCGCTGACTAAATGAAAGTTCTTTGAAGAGTGGAAGTGAAAGCGTCATGTACAAGAACATTCTTTGGAGGTGAAAATACTATTTCCTCAAGTGATAAGTGAAGGAGCCAAGGTCACGTCCTCATCCTAGAGCAGATGGTCCGTGGACTCTCCCCTCCTCCAAAGCGTGGTGTAACCTCTGGAGCCAACTTAATCGGGAGATCTTTGTCTCCTCGGTTGAAACACCGGGGTGTTATTAGGTTCACGCTTACCTAGGGCTTCCCAGGTGGCGCTAGTGATAAAGAACCCATGTGCCAATGCAGGAGACATAAGAGATGTGGGTTCAGTCCCTGGGTCGGGAAGATTCCCTGGAGAGGAGGGCGTGGCAACACACCGCAGTATTCTTCCTGGAGAACCCCACGGACAGAGGAGCCTGGGGGGCTGCAGTCCACAGGGGCACAAAGAGTCGGACACGCCTGAAGCATCTTAACATGCACATTTACCTAAGCTGTACATTACACAGAAACACTTGCACACGTTAAGACTGATGGTTAAGCTTCTACAGGGCCAGCTCCAAACCCTGTGATAAACTGTGACAGTGAAAGAATAATGTAACCAGGACATTCCCTTCTGTGTCCATGCTTCCCATACATTTTCAGTTTTAAAAATAAAGAAGTCTTGGAGAAAGGAATTAGGATGAGAGCAGCAAATCCATCTAAGTATACAACGAAGTCATTTATTTAAATCCATTTCTTGCTTGACTGAATGTAGTTGTCAGATAGTCTTTTTGTTCCATTTTGACTTCTTTTGTCTTCAAAAGGAGCCATGGATGCTGAGTTCCATGTGCTCTTACACCCTTGAAAATGCCCATCTTGAACAATGTCGAATAGGAAATTCGTGGATGTCATTCTTTGTTCTCTGGCAGTAAGTGTTGCAAAAAAGAAGTAATGCGAAACTCAACTTCTCCCTGGATGCTGTCCTAACAAAGACTCTTGGGCTTCAAGCACAGTATTAATAACTCAAAATATTTCAAACAGAAAAGGGCATGTGTTGACTGGATCAGTGATTCCAACTCTGTCTGGGTACAGACGCTCAGTAATATCATGAGTTGATGAGTCTCTGCTCTTTTAAAAAGTGTTTTATTTTCACCTGTGTTGGCTGCATGTTTAGCGTGGCTTCCCATGTGCGTGTGTGCTCAGTCACTTCAGTCATTTCTGACTCTTTGTGACCCCAAAGACTGTAGCCTGCCAGGTGCCTCTGTCCTTGGGTATTCTCCAGGCACGAATACTGGAGTGGGTTGCCATGCCTTCCTCTAAGGGATCTTCCTGACCCAGGGATTGAAGCTGGATCCCCTGTGTCTCCTGCATCAGCAGGCAGGTTCTTCACCACTAGAACCACCTGGGTCCCAATGATGACCAGCAGTGAGTCAGCAACTGTCCCAGAAAGAACCCAAATCCAGCAAAAGTCCTGATGCTGAGACTCTGATCCAGTGTGGCCTACACCTGCTCACTCACACACTGCTGGGTCGTGGATGTAACTGGACAAGCTCGGGGCACATGCCTGACCAGAATCTGCTGAGACATATGAACTAAGTGTGAGAGGGGGTGATTCTCCAAATGATACATGTGGCATTACTGCGAGTTTTGTAACCTGAACTCATACAGGATTGGCTTGTCATTTACTTCATGAGCTTCCCTCGTAGCTCAGTGGTAAAGAATCTGCCTACAATGCAGGAATCCTGGGTTTGATCCCTGGGTGAGGAAGATCCCCTGGAGGAGAAAATGACAACCCACTCTAGTATTCTTGCCTGAGAAATCCCGTGGACAGAGGATCCTGGCGGGTTACAGTCCATGGGGTCGCAAAGAGTTGGATACAACCGCACAACTGAGAGTGCACATGTTTGTTCATTACTATATGACGAGACAGGGTCACAATCCTTCACCTTTGTTTGACAATTGTTGTATTGCTAGGTTGTGCCTTGGTTCAGAGTTATTTTAGAGAAAATCCTCCAGTGCTAACTCATCAAGTTCAGTTCAGTCGCTCAGTCGTGTCCAACTCTTTGTGACCCCATGAACAGCAGCACCCCAGGCCTCCCTATCTATCACCAACTCCTGGAGTCCACCCAAACCCATGTCCATTGAGTCGGTGATGCCATCCAACCATGTCATTCTCCATCATCCCCTTTTCCTCCTGCCCTCAATCTTTCCCAGCATCAGGGTCTTTTCAACTCAGTCACCTCTTTGCATCAGGTGGCCAAAGTATTGGAGTTTCAGCTTCAACATCAGTCCTTCCAATGAACACCCAGGACTGATCTCCTTTAGGATGGACTGGTTGGATCTCCTTGCAGTCCAAGGGACTCTCAAGAGGACTCTCAAGGGACTGCAACTCATCAAAGGGGCCCTGATAAACATGCCGCCAGAAATGTGGGACTACAAAGGCAGGAAGTGCAATTTAAGAGAGGGTGTCACCATATTCTAAACACAGTTTGTGAATCTATCATATACAAAGTTATAGGAATTTGGAGTTTTATATGGGCTCACTTTGAATTACATATTCTTGAGCAAAAAATGAAGCCCCTAGCAAAACAATACACATTGCCTAACCCCATTATTGAGTTAGACAAGGCTGTGGTCTGTGTCTAACTTAATAATGGAGTTAGGCAATGTGTATTGTTTTGCTATGGGCTTCGTTTTTTGCTCAAGAATATGTAATTCAAAGTGAGCCCATATAAAACTCCAAATTCCTTTAACTTTGTATATGATGGAAAGGCAATGCCAAAGAATGCTCAAACTACCACACAATAGCACTCATCTCACACGCTAGTAAAGTAATGCTCAAAATTCTCCAAGTCAGGCTCTAGCAATACCTGAACTGTGAACTTCCAGATGTTCAAGCTGGTTTTAGAAAAGGCAGAGGAACCAGAGATCAAATTACCAGCATCCGCTGGATCATTGAGAAAGCCAGAGAGTTCCAGAAAAACATCTATTTCTGCTTTATTGACTATGCCAAAACTTTTGAATGTGTGGATTACTATAAACTGTGGAAAATTCTGAAAGAGATGGGAATACCAGACCATCTGACCTGCCTCTTGAGAAACCTATATGCAGGTCAGGAAGCAACAGTTAGAACTGGACATGGAACAACAGACTGTTTCCAAATAGGAAAAGGAGTATGTCAAGGCTGTATATTGTCACCCTGCTTATTTAACTTCTATGCAGAGTACATCATGAGAAACGCTGGGTTGGAAGAAGCACAAGCTGGAATCAAGATTGCCGGGAGAAATATCAATAACCTCAGATATGCAGATGACACCACCCTTATGGCAGAAAGTGAAGAGGAACTCAAAAGCCTCTTGATGAAAGTGAAAGAGGAGAGTGAAAAAGTTGGCTTAAAGCTCAACATTCAGAAAACTAAGATCATGGCATCTGGTTCCATCACTTCATGGGAAATAGATGGGGAAACAGTGTTAGACTTTATTTTTCTGGGCTCCAAAATCACTGCAGATGTGATTGCAGCCATGAAATTAAAAGACACTTACTCCTTGGAAGGAAAGTCATGACCAACCTAGACAGCATATTCAAAAGCAGAGACATTATTTTGCCAACAAAGGTTCGTCTAGTCAAGGCTATGGTTTTTCCTGTGGTCATGTATGGATGTGAGAGTTGGACTGTGAAGAAAGCTGAGCGCCGAAGAATTGATGCCTTTGAACTGTGGTGTTGGAGAAGAGTCTTGAGAGTCCCTTGAACTGCAAGGAGATCCAACTAGTCCATTCTAAAGGAGATCAGTCCTGGATGTTCTTTGGAAAGACTGATGCTAAAGCTGAAACTCCAATACTTTGGCCACCTCATGTGAAGAGTTGACTCATTGGAAAAGACTGTGATGCTGGGAGGGATTGGGGGTAGGAGGAGAAGGGGACAACAGAGGATGAGATGGCTGGATGGCATCACTGACTTGATGGACATGAGTTTGAGTAAACTCCGGGAGTTGGTGATGGACAGGGAGGCCTGGTGTGATGCTGGGGTCGCAAAGAGTTAGACATGACTGAGTGATTGAATTGACTGAACCCCATTATTTAAGATAAACCAACTTTTCTATTTCTCTTTTTCTTCCTCATTCTCTTGCTCTTTCTTTCTCATCATGATGTTAAAAATAAAACAAAAATTGGTATCTATCTCTGCTTTTAGAAAACTGCTAAAACAGATTATACACTTGCCTCCTTCACATGCTAAAATCATAAAAACGTGTATCAGACTGATTAGTAAAACAATCATAAAACAACAATGTCCAACAATTTTTAATTGAAGTAAAATTCACGAACATTTGACTGCACAGTCCTTAAGTATACAACCTGGTAATTCTGTATACCTGTGTAACCAAAGTCTCTACCTGGATATAGAACTTTTCTGTTATTGCACAAGTTTTCTCTCTCTTCCTTATAGCTAATTTCCACTTCCATAGACAACTATTGATTTGTTCTGTCTGTTCTTGAACCTCATGTCCGTGCAGTCACTCAGTATGTATTCTTTAATGCTTAGCATATGCCACTCGTAAAATTTTTAAAATTCATCCATGTTGCGGTATGCATTATTTATTTGCAATGCTTAGTAGTATTAGTAGTGAGAATGTACCACAATTGAATTGTTCTCTGTTGATAGACATTTGACTTGTTTCCAGTTTGGGGTTATTATAAATATAGCTTCTATTTACACACATTGGGGTTGTTTTGTGGTCACATACAGACAGACCTCATAGATACTGTGGATTTCTTTCTAAACCACTGCAATAAAGCAAATTGTGAAATAAAGCAAGTCACACACATTTTTGGTTTCCCAGTGCATAGAAGTTGTGTTTACACTATACCGAAGTCTATTAAGCATGCAATAACGTTATGTCTTATAAAATCATGTAAATACTTAATTAAAATTCCTTTGTTGCTAAAAAATGATAACCACTATCTGAGCCTACAGTGAGTTGAAGTCTTTTTGCTGGTAAAGACAATTGCCTCAGTGCTGATGGCAACTCGCTTATCAGTGTGGTTGTTGTTGAAGTTGGGGTAATGCTGCCATTTCCTAAAACAACACAGTAGTGAATTTTGCATTTTGTAAAGAACACAATATATCTCCTGCTGAATCCACTTCAACCATGTGCCTATCACAAAATATTTGGCATTTTATTGTTGAATTTTATGAGTTCTTTATATATTCTGAATATAAGGACTTTGACAGACATGTGTATTGTGAATATTTTTTTCCCGGTATCCAGCTTGACTTTTCATCGTTGGTAGAGAGCCTTGATGTGCAGAAACTGTTAACATTGATGTTCAATTTCTGATTGCTTTTCCTTTTACTTAGTGCATTTTATGGTCTCTCTATTAAATCTTGCCCTGACTCAACGTTGCAAAGATATTAATTTCTTCCAGAGATTTTGGTTTTAGCTTTTATGTTTTGGGCTCATATTAAATGCTCCATCTCAAATTAATTTCTTTTGGTATATGAGGTAGAATTAAGCTTTAGTTTACCCTATTATGTTTATCTAATTGTTCTAAAATTACTTATGACAAGACCACACTTTCCCCAATGCATGATACGGAACCTTCATCGGAAGTCCCATGACTATGTGGACCTCCTTCTAGACTTATCCTGCTCTGTCGATCTGTTTCTCTGTCCATATGTCAAAACTGCAGTGTCTTGATAATTGTAGCTTATAGCAAGTCTTGGAATCAGGTAGTGAAAATTCTCCACTTCTATTGCTTCCCTGGTGACTCGGTGGAAAGGAATCCACCTGCCAATGCAGGAGGAGCAAAGGACACAGGTTCAATCCCTGGGTTGGGAAAGGGCAACTCACTCTCATATTCTTGACTGGGAGATTCCATGGACAGAGGAGCCTAGCTACAGTCCACGGGCTTGCAGAGTTGAACCGACTGAGCGACTGAGCCCACATTTGTCTTTAAGACTGTTTTAGTTATCCTAGGTGCTTTAGATTACCATACAAAGTTTTGAGTCAGCTAGTTAGTATTCTGGCAACCCACTCCAATACTCTTGCCTGGAAAATCCCATGGACGGAGGAGCCTGGTGGGCTGCAGTCCATGGGGTCGCTAAGAGTCCGGCACGACTGAGCGACTTCACTTTCACTTTTCACTTTCATGCACTGGAGAAGGAAATGGCAACCCACTCCAGTGTTCTTGCCTGGAGAATCCCAGGGACGGGGGTGCCTAGTGGGCTGCTGTCTTTGGGGTCGCACAGAGTCGGACACGACTGAAGCGACTTAGCAGCAGCAGCAGCAGTTAGTATTCGCAAAAACGTTTGCTAGGATTTTCAGTGGGATTGCCTTGAAACTACGAATCAGTTGGAAGGAGAACTGACATGTTGATAATATTGGATTTTCTAGTCCATGAACTTTCTCTCTCTACCTTTAATTTCTCTCAGAAATCGTTTTTATAGAAGTTTGCAGTCAGAGATTAAGCGCGGCTTTTATTACATTTGTTCTTAAACGTTTTGTTTTCTGATGCTATTGTAGATAGCACTTTTAAAAAAATATATGTTTTTCATTTGCATGTGGCTAATACAAATAATTACGGTAGATCTTTTTTTATATTGACCTTATCCCGTGATCTTGTTTAGTTGCTCCAGCAGCATTTTTGTAGCTTCTTCAATATTTTTTATGTACATGAAATCATGTTAACTGCAAATAAAAACAGCCTTACTCTTTCTTTCTCAAATGTTATAGAATTTTCTTTTCCCTTCTTTATCGCTCTGTTGAATTGAAGTGCTAAGAACAGATACTGTGCTGCCTTATACCAACCCTACAGGAAGGCATTCAATGTTCTGCCATTAAATATAATAATAATGTAGGCCTTCCCAGGTGGTGCTAGTGATAAAGAACCTACCTGCCAATGCAGGAGACAGAAGAGACTCGGGTGCATTCGATCCTTGATCCTTGGGTCAAGAAGATCCATTCAATCCTTGATCCTTGGGTCAAGAAGATCCCTTGGAGGAGGGCATGGAAACCCACTCCAGTATTGTTGCCTGGGGGATGCTATGGACAGAGGGGTCTGGCAACCTATAATCCATTGAGTTGCAAAGAGTCGGACATGACTGAAGTGACTGAGCACACACTCTTAATAATACACGTAAGTGGCTGTTCTTTCGTAGATGCCCTTTTTCAGAATGCACACATTTTCCTTAATTTGTAGTTTGATGTAGTGATTTATGTAATGATGTATGTAGATTTGATGTAGTGATGTAGTGATACGTTGATGCTGAATTTCAACAAATGCTTTTTTTCTGTATCTATTGAAATGATCATTTTTCCCCCTTTATTAATGTGATGAACTGGTTTCAAATGTTAAATCAACCTTCCATTATTGGGATAAATCTTACTTTCTTAGGACATATTTTTGTATTATCCTTTCTACATATTGCTAAATTTTATTTCTTAGTGTCTTATTAAATATTTTTATGAAGAATGTTTGTCTTTAATTTACATTTTTGTCATACCTTTCTCAATTTTTGATATCAGAGATACACTGGCCTCAAAAAATGAGTTGGGGAGTAGCCCTTCCTAGTTGATTTTTGAAGAGAGTTTTTGTATGAATGGATTAATTTTTTGGCAAGTTTTCTCTACATTTTTTATTTCAATGATTTCATCTGCTCTTACTTTTATTTCTTTAAGTGATTTGTGTTTTCTTTATACACTAGCTTCTTAAGAAGGAGACTAATATTCATTTTCAATTTCTTTTTTGGATAGCATATGCATTTAAACTTGCAAAGTTTCCATTTGTCCTGCTTTTTCTGAACCTCATATGTTTTTTATGTGTTTGTTTTCATTATAATTCAGTTCAAAACATTATATTGTGATTTTTTTTCCCTTTGAATACAGCATTACTGAGAAGTGCATTTTAAATTTTATAAATATTGGATTTTTAAAAATAACTATTTTATTGTTATAATTTTATTTTAATAGTGAATATGCAGTATAAGATTTTGAATCTTTTTGAAATTTACTGGGATTTTATTTTTATGGCCCTGCATATGGTTCTTCTTGGTGAACATTTCATGGGCACTAAAAATGATGTCTGTTCTATGGCTTTGGATGTGGCATTCTTCTATAAATATCAGTTAGGTCAAGGCAGTTGATAGAGTTGTCCAAATTTTCCATATACCTAATTTGTTATCTAGTGATAATTTCAATTCCTGAGAGAGAAGTGTTAAAATCTCTAACAATGATTGTGCTCTATTTATTTCTCCCTTTAATTCTATCAGTTTTTGTATTATCTATTTTGAAACTTTGCTTTTATGTGTATTCACATTTCTTCTAGTTATGTCTTCCTCAGAAAAAGAGCTTTTATCATTAGGAAATGATTCTTGTTCTCTCTGGTGATGCATTTGTTCTGAATTCTACATTTTTGTTATTAACATAGCCACACAAGCATTCATAAGCATACATTTTATGTTATACATTTTTCTATTCTTTTATTTTTAATCTGTCATTTCCTTATATTTAGAATGTAATGCTTGTAGTAATCAGATCATTAGGTTTTATCTTTTATGTGATCTGAAAGTTTGTGTTTTGAATAGTGCTTTGTCCATTTATATTTAATGCAATCGCCACTATCTTATTCATTTTCTATTTGTCCCATCAATTTTTTATTCCCTTTTTCCATTTTATCTCTTTTTTTGAGTTATATAAATTTTAAAATTTCAACTTTTTGCTTTCTCGTTTTTAGCTAGGCCTGTTGGTGGTGGTATTGTTGGTTTTCTTCTTTTTGTATTTAGTGGTTACTGTTGTAATTAAATTGTGCGTTTTAACCTAGCATTGTCTATTTAAGATTAATATTAAACACTTCTGATAAAATATCAAAAATATCAAGTATTATTCCATTTAAGTTCACTGTCCTATGTACAGCTGTCTTAACACTATTTACTATTATATATCTGAAAAATTTCACAATATAATGTTGATAGTTTACCATGAAGAAATTAAGAAAAGAGAATAGTTTCTAATGTTTATCCATGTATTGACTGTTTGTAGTGCTCTTTACTCCTTCCTGTATTTCCAAGTTTTGTTTTGATATTATCATCATTCATAAAGGACTTCATCATTTTTTATAGCTCGTGCATGCTTCCTTAGCTTTCATTTCTCTGAAGGTGTTTTCACCCTCATTTCAAAAGATACTTTCAATGAATATATATTACAGAATTGACAGCTTTAATTTTTCAGCACTTTAAAGATTTCATTACCTTATACACTGGCTTTTGTTTTTTGTTTTCCTGATTAGAAGTTAGGAGTTCCATTAGTTCCATTCTGTGTGTATTTAATATATTGTTTTTATCTGACTGCTTTCAAAATGTTTCTTTTTATCTTTGGTTTACAGCAGCTTTACTCTGACATGTCTAGGTGTGCTTTTATTTTTATTTATCCCAATAAGAGACTGCTGTGCCCCTCAAATGTGTAGGCTGATGCTTTCCAAAACCTTAAAGTCTCCAACATACTTAAATTTCTGTCAACTGTTTTTCATCTTGATCAGGGGTCACATTTTTCCTGTTTTGTCTCATAATTTTTGATTCTGTGCTGAACATTGTCTATGACAAAATAAGTAACGTTATGTTTTCCTTGAGGTTGTTGAGCCTTGTTCTGGAAGGTGTTTCAATTGGCAGATCCCATTGATCCCATCAGCTTACCTTTAGTCTTTGTTAAGGTGACTTTGGTTTTGGTCTTAGTTCTAGTATATAACTCTCTCTCATTCTGTATGTATCTATCTACCTAGATACAGATCTCCAGAGAGAAAGAGAGAGAATATAAATACACAATGCTTTTTCAATTAAAGAGATTATGTTTACTTTTTCACCAATGATTAAAATTATTAAGAATAAATAAAACTACATAGAACATTTATAGGAAAAAATTAGAATTCTGCTAAAAGATTCAACATGGAAACATGTCCTATACTTACAATGAATAGATACTTTGGCAATAGAAATTAAATATAATCCAAGTAAAAACTGCTATTGGAATTTTTTACTTTGTCAGACTCCAGATTTAAAAAACATATTGTTCTTCCATAAATAGAAAAGTCCAAAGATGGAAAATTCATGAGGTAAAAAATAAACTATCCAGATGTTATATGTATTATGAAGCTTTAGTAAGATAAAGGATTTGAAACTTAGTATAAAAATAGAACAATATAATAAAATATAAATATAAAAATAGAATAAAAGATGTATAAAAACTCTAACACATATATAAATGTTGTATATGATAAATGTAACATTTAAAAGCAGTGAGAAAAATAAATTATATAGGAAACACTGTTGAACAAGTAACTAACCATTTAACAACAAAAAAAATTCAACCTGGGGCTCTTGGTTCATACTTTATATACCAATGTAAATTCCATATGGATCATAAATTTAAGGTGTAAAATCCAATTTAAGAACAAAACATGTAAGAATTTTATTTATATAACTTCAGTGTGGAAAAGAACTTGGTTAGCAGGAAACGAAATCCACAAACAGCAATTAAAAAAAAACACTATATAAATTTACTGACTCAGCATCAAAAATTACCCAAAGTAAAAAATAAGTAACAAGCTGGGAGCAAAGATAATTTTACCAGGTAAACAATAAATACATGTCTTCCGTTCTTGATATGTAAAGAGCTCTTACAGGACATTCAGGAAAAGTCATTATCTAATACACAATTGTGTAAAAGACTTGAATAAACATTTCGTGGATGAGTCAGCCGGTCAGGTCAGTCGCTCGGTCATGTCCAACTCTTTGCGACCCCATGGACTGCAGCACTCCAGGCCTTCCTGTCCATCACCAGCTCCCAGAGCTTGCTCAAACTCATATCCATCAAGTTGGTGATGCCATCCAACCATCTCATCCTCTGTCGTCCCCTTCTCCTCCTGCCTTCAATCTTTCCCAGCATCAGGGTCTTTTCCAAGGACTCAGTTCTTTGCATCAGGTGGCCAAAGTATTGGAGTTTCAGCTTCAGCATCAGTCTTTCCAATGAATGTTTAGGACTGATCTCCTTTAGGATGGACTGGTTGGATCTCCTTGTAGTCCAAAGGACTCTCAAGAGTCTTCTCCAACACCACAGTTCAAAAGCATCAATTTTTTGGTGCCCAGCTTTCTTTATAGTCTGACTCTCACATCCATACATGACTACTGGAAAAACCATAGCTTTGACTAGATGGACCTTTGTCAGCAAAGTAATGCCTCTGCTTTTTAATATGCTGTCTAGGATGGTCATAACTCTCCTTCCAAGGAGTAAGCATCTTTTAATTTCATGGCTGCAAATCACCATCTGCAGTGATTTTGAAGCCCAGAAAAATAAAGTCTGACACTGTTTCTACTGTTTCCCCCTCTATTTTCCATGAAGTGATGGGACTGGATGCCATGCATAATCTTAGTTTTCTGAATGTTGAGTTTTAAGCCAGCTTTTTCACTCCTCTCTTTCACTTTCATCAAGAGGCTCTTTAGTTCTTCTTCACTTTCTGCCATAAGGGTGGTGTCATCTGCATATCTGAGGTTATTGATATTTCTCCTGGAAATCTTGATTCCATCTTGTGCTTCATCCAGCCTGCCATTTCTCATGATGTACTCTGCATATAAGATAAATAAGTAGGGTGAAAATATGCAGCCTTGACATACTCCTTTCCTGATTTGGAACCAGTCTGTTGTTCCATGTCCAGTTCTAATTGTTGCTTCTTGACCTGCATACAGATAACCATGATGGTGTGATCACTCACCTAGAGCCAGACATGCTGGAATGTGAAGTCAATCGGGCCTTAGGAAGAATCACTATGAACAAAGCTAGTGGAGGTAATGGAATTCCAGTTGAGCTATTTCAAATCCTAAAAGATGATGCTGTGAAAGTGCTGCACTCAATATGCCAGCAAATTTGGAAAACTCAGCAGTGGCCACAGGACTGGAAAAGGTCACTTTTCATTCTAAACCCAAAGAGAGGCAATGCCAAAGAATGTTCAAATTACCACACAATTGTACTCATCTCAGACACTAGCAAAGTAATTCTCAAAATCCTCCAAGTCAGGCTTCAATAGTACATGAACCATGAACTTCCAGATTTACAAGCCGAATTTAGAAAACACAGAGGCACCAGAGATCAAATTGCCAACATTCATTGGATTATCGAAAAAAGCAAGAGAGTTCCAATTTCATGGATAAAGAAATACAAATGATTTTAAACTTGGGGTAAAAAGCTTCATTCTTTATTAAAAATAAAAATTCAAATAAGACACCATCTCTATCTCTTAGATTTATAAAACATTTAAAAATCTTAACACATTGTGTGGATTAAGTTGAGTGAAAACCAGCACTTTGTACACTTTTAATGGCACTTCTCAGGTGACACCATGATAAAGAATCTGCCTGTCAATGCAGGAGATTTGGGTTTGATTCCTGGGTCAGGAAGATCCCCTGGAGAAGGAAATGGCAAACCACTCCAGGATTCTTACCTGGAAAATCCCATGGACAGAGGGGCCTGTGGGGATGGGGGTGGTGTTCAGTCCATGGGACAGAGGAACCTAGTGGGCTACAGTCCATGGGATCACAAAGAGTCTGACATGACCAAACGTACACATTTTTCATGAAGATGTACATTTTAGCTTCATCTTCACGTACAATTTGATCTCTTTACTGAGGAATTCTCCTTCAGTACCCATCAGAAAAGAATGCTCATTTTAATTGCAGAAAAAGGTTAGAAAAAAATAATTGTCCAATAATAGGTTGTTCTTTAAATGATTTTTGGTATATCTATAAAGCAGGAGAGAAAAATAAGATGTACCGGTATATGCCTTCATAAGGAATCAAGTTGTATTTTTAACTGAAAAAACAATATACATAATATATTACATTTGTGTAAATAAGCAAGGTCCACACAAATAAGTCTGCATGTCCTTGAAGGATACACAAGAAACCAGGAGTGAGAGTGACCTCTGAGTGTGAAGTTTCACCGCTAGGGAGGGAGGGAGACTTCCTTTCTGGCTGTACTTTATTCTACAGTTTAATTTTTTGTAATGTATATAAATTACTTTTTATTAAATATTTTAAAGCATTATTTATGAGTCCCTTTCCACGTCTGACAGTCTAGGAAGCTATGGTCATGAAATGGTAATGAGGCAGTGAGACAGGACAGAATCTGAAAGATTTCAGGTCAGCGAGTATGTTGGGAGTTTAGAAAACTTCCTTAATGTGGTTTATTCTGAGTCAATTTGTAAACAAGTTCTAATATTCATTTCATAGTATTTTTAGGAGTTTTGAACCATGGATAACTGTGTTATGAATCACATAATTGTATTTACATGCCAGTTAGATTCATTGCTTCCTCTGTGACACTGAAAACATTGTGTGAAATATTTTGAAGTCTTAAATGTGATTGACAGTTTCCTTTTATAAGCAGAAGGCTATCATTCATACCAGCCACATCTTGGCTTCCTCACTCTACTGACCTTTTGTTCTCTTCAAAGGGGGATGTTATTCTGAACTGGACTGACTGGAATCATGAGATGTTATAAATCTTTTCGTCTACAACATTTGTTGTATTCACCGATTAAGAGGCATTGAGTGTAAAGCATTGTTTGGTCATCCTAGGACACTGAATTCACTACTCTGGACAAGTGGGCACAGTCCATAACAGCAGGATCTGTCTCTCTACAAGATCTGTGACAAACCAGCGGACCAATGGGCTTTGCCAGTGGCTCAGTGGTAAAGAATCTGCCTGCCAAAGCAGGAAACACAGGAGACGCGAGCTCCGTCCTTAGGTCGGGAAGATCCTCTGGAGAAAGGGATGGCTACCCACTCCAGTATTCTTACCTGGAGAATCCCACGGACAGAGGAGCCTGGAGGGCTATGGTCCATGGGGTCGCAAAGAGATAGATGTAACTGAAAAGACTTAGCACACGGGGCAGCGTAGCAGATGGCACAGTGGCCTGTCTCCTGTCCCTGAATTTCTGGGGCAATCACACCAAGGCTACTAGCTGTCCTCATGACTCCTATTTATTTCGCCCATTCCTATTCGGGGATCATGTCACTGTCGGCCAGCTTCAGCCCAGCAAACCTCTTTGCTCTCACTGAACTCACACTCTGCTGTGTTCCCCACACTCTGGGGCCACCCAGACACTGGGTGCCCAGCTCAGGGGGTTTCCAGGCCACTGGGGGACAAGCACAAGACACAGAGAGATGCAGTAACTTGGAGTTACAGCAGCTTGGAAATCAGGCCACCTTTGAAATCTAAGGAAGGAAAAGCCCAAGATAGGGTGGAGTTTATAAAACCCTGTGAGTTCATCAGAGAACTTCCAGCTTCATCCCAGGTGCCGACTCTGGTTTTGTACCTGGAGCGGTCTTCCCAAAGTGAGAGGTGGTGGATTCTGGAGTAGCCAAGCTCTCGGAGGAGAGGCCATGCTAAGGGTCTCGGGGGAAGGTCAAGACTTTGAAGAACGAGACTGTGCATGTGGCATTGTCTTCCAGGCTGCAGAGGCACCTGCCCAACATCCCATCTGAACACCTGGCTGAAGATTCTGCAGAACTGTCTCAGGCCTGCTGATGCACAGGCTCTGGGCTTGGGCAGAGGGGACACGCATCTTAGTCGGAACCCAGGGGATCCACATAAACCAGAGCCCCTAGCTTCAGAGTCATTAACACCAGCTTCCCTGGGCCAGGAGTCTGTGCTTCCTGGCTCCTCCCAGTGGTCACCCAGTGACAGGAAGAGTCTTCCTTCTCAAGAGGGGGCCCAAGCATGGAAACTGAGATGAGTTCTGATTCTCCTCACCTAGGAAGTTCAGTCCAGTTCAGTTCGGTTCAGTCACTCAGTCGTGTCTGACTCTGACCCCATGGACTGCAGCACACCAGGCTTCCCTGTCCATCACCAGCTCCTGGAGTTTACTCAAACTCATGTCCATTGAGTCACTGATGCCATCCAACCATCTCATTCTCTGTCATCCCCTTCTCCTCCTGTCCTCAATCTTTCCCAGTGCCAGGGTCTTTTCAAATGAGTCAGTTCTTCTCATCAGGTGGCCAAAGTATTGGAGTTTCAGCTTCAAAATCAGTCCTACCAATGAACACCCAGGACTGATCTCCTTTAGGATGGACTGGTTGGATCTCCTTACAGTCAAGAAGGAGGGCAATTTGATAGCCTGAGTCCCTCTGTGGATTCATCTTGTTTGCTCGAAGGGAAAAGTGTTTTTTTATATTAATATTATCAGGAAGACTCAGGTAGAGGAGCAGGAGGCAGAGAAGGAACGATGGGGGGTGAGGCCAGACAATTATTCACTTTAGAGACATTGCCTGAGCACGTGCTCTGTGCCAGGGAGTTTTGCACATGCCCAAGGATTGAGGGCAGGAGGAGAAGGGAGAGGCAGGGGATGAGACGGTTGGATGGCATCACCGACTCGATGGACATAAGTTGGAGCAAGCTCTGGGAGACAGTGAAGGACAGGGAAGCCTGATATGCTGCAGTCCATGAGGTTGCAAAGAGTTGACATAACTTAGCGACTGAACAACAATAAAAGCCAAGGCCTGAGTTCTGGGATAACAGCGCCTGGTTTGCTTCTCGCGGGACCGGAGGCGACAGCAGGCCCACAGCCAGCGGACACTGCCCAGGCTGCCCTCTTGGTTCACAGGCCAGCGGAGCGCCGAGGTCCACCCTTACCTGCTTTTGTTCCCTCCCATTCCTGCCTCTCTGAGTGCAGCTGGGACACTGAAGGTCTGTGTCCCTATCCACTTAGGATTCCTTCCAGGTCATTTGGAATTCATTCCCGGGACTCGCTCCAGAGAGAGTCGCATACCTCAGAGTGCTGGAACGCTCACTGATGTTGCTGTTTTAACCGTTTTCTGCAAACTTTATGTGTCCTGAGTCTGCTAGGCCCCAGAGCTTCCTAAGTGCCTGATTTGAGGAGTGGCAAGTTTTGCAGAGAAGATAAAGCAGAACAAAAGGGAACATGTTGTTTTTGCATTAAGCCATGGACTTGCTCCCAGTTCTCTTGGAACATGGCATCTCTCTTGTAATCTGCCTTCAAACAGCCCTGAAGTGGCCCCGCAAAGATGTGTGAATGAACACCTGCCAGTTTTGGGCGCTGGTCATAAAGTTGGCACCAGCTCTCAGCCCGCTGCCCTGAGGAGAGGTGCAAACTAATATTACCCCCTCCTTCCATGCCTGGCCAGGTGCTTGGGCTCTTTCTGGCTGTTTTTCCCAAGATGACTTCAGCTTGGATGCTTCCAGCTCAGCTTGGCCAGTTGTAGCCATCTGATTGTCATCAACGTCACCACCACCATCCGGGGGTATTTCCTGTGTGCCTCTTGCCAACTGTTGCCAATTCTACTAATGTCCTTGACTGGCTGTCATGTGCCAGACCCTGTGCTAAGCTCTGGGCAGAGGGCCACACATAGCTTTCTGGCTCAAGGAGCCCAAGCTGGAAGGATCAGGGTAATGTGCAAACACAGCATTTCAGAATAATACAAATTGAGGTATGAACTGGATGTTACAGGGACAAAGCAGGTCACTTAGTGGTGATCAAGGGCAGTGACGTCCAGGAACATTCTCAGAGCAACAGTGCCCAAAGAAGGATGAGTCAGGATGAACTAGGCAAGGGAAAGCAATGAGTTCAGACAATTCTTCAAGGGCATCGAAACTTGGGTCCAAGGTCAAAACAGAACCGGGAAGAAACTCCATCTCTATCTCTGCCGTGGGTCAGAATCAGGATGGGAGGCTGGCTGAGGCTCTGGGCTCCTTCCTACGTGGACCAGTGAGATTTAAGTTACGTGGTTTCTCCTAGTGTGAATCCTCCTGGTTTGGACCATCTCAGGAGAGCCTCAGAGAACCCCTGCCAGCATCTCATCCCACCCTGTGCTATTGAGGGACCCCAGAAGCAAGGTCCAGGAGCCAGGCTGGTCCAACCTAGAGAGGACCATGGATGGAGATCATAAGGCTGTCTCTGGTTTGGTTTTGTTTGGCATCACTACACAGCTGGGGCCTTCCATTAGGAAAATGAACTGTTACCTAAGTTCATCTACTATTTAGCCAATACTAACATATCCCTGACCATCCCCAAAATGCATTTTATGGTTTTTCTCTTTCAGACAGAAACCCATTAAGGATTATGTTGTTGTCCAGTAGCCCAGTCATGTCTGATGCGTTGCACCTCCATGAGCTGCATGCAGCACGCCAGGCTTTCCTATCCTTCAGCATCTCCTGGAATTTGCTCAAATCCATGTCTATTGAGTTGGTGATGCTATCTAACCATCTCATCCTTTGCCGCCCTCTTCGCCAATTGCCTTCAATCTTTCCCAGCATCAGGGTCTTTTCCAATGAGTCAGTTCCTCACATCATCTGGCCAAAGGATTAGAGCTTCATCTTCAGCATCAGTCCTTCCAACGAATATTCAGGGTTGATTTCCTTTAAGATTGACGGGTTTGAACTTTACTGTCCAAGGACTCTCAAGAGTCTTCTCCAACACCACAATTTGAAAGCATCAATTCTTCAGTGCTCAGCCTTCTTGACAGTCCAGCTCTCACATCTCCACATGGCTACTGAAAAAAACAAGGATTATGAATGGCTTTTCATTATTATAACTTTTTAGTGTCTTTTAATCTAGGATATGTCCCCTTGTTTTCTTTTAACGACTTTTTTCAGATAAAGTTTTTTTTAAGGGCTTTGTTTAGAGAAAGGACTAGTTTGGAGGCTGCTTGATGGCTTCCTTGTGGTAGTTTAACTTGCTCTTCTATCCCCTATGCTGCCAGTAAACTGTAGGTATGTCTAAAGCCTTGATTCAGTTAAACGTGCTTGGCAATGATAGTTGAATGTCATATCCCTGCATTTCATAGGCACATGGTAGAGTCTCCCACAATTATTGATGCTGCTCAAGATAATAACTGTCATGTCTTTCCCTAATGAAGATACATTTTTCCTTTTGAACTTGGAGGGGGGCAGTTAGCAATACATGATTGTTCTTTCATCTAATCGTTCTAGCATCTATTGTTAACTCTTGCTTCTTGAATCAATTATTTCTTTGGTGAATGGAAAATTGTGATTTTTTTTAAAGGAATGAGTTACTCTTATATTGAATATGATTATAAAATGTGACATTGTCTTTTTATTTCTGGTTCTTGTATGTTATTTATCATGCTTATGTATTACAGACTAGTTTCTAATGGTCTGTTCTGATGAACAAAACCACATGAACTCTAAAGGCATTTTTGTGTTTTTGGGCCAGTATTCTTTAAGGAACAACTCCTAAAAGTAGAGATGAAGTTCTATGTAGGGAAAGTTTTCATGAAAATTGCTAAAATTCTCACCAGAAGGGCTGAACTGAAGCCTTCTGTCTACAGCAGCAAGGCCTGCACCCTGCTGTCCTCTGGGCCTGCCCAGTGCAAGAGAACTGCAGTCTCGAGGTGGACAGCAGAAGTCTACGGTCCTCGGATGAAGATGAGGACTGTTTCATAAAGAGAGAGAGAAAAAAGAAAAAGGAAAAAATACAATGCTGATTGAACTCAACAATTCACAAAATGGTGGTCTTCAAAATTCTTTCTTTCCTGATCAAGAGTCACCTGTGATGAGAGTTTTCTCCTAGCCCGGCTCCCTCTCAAGTGACTACCTGCCTGCATGTGTGCTAAGTCACTTCGGTCATGTCTGACTCTTTGAGACCCCATGGACTGTAGCCTGCCAGGCTCCTCTGTCCATGGGATTCTTCAGGCAACAATACTGGAGTGGGCTGCTATGCAGGATCTTCCAGACACAGGGACCGAACCATCTTTCCTGCAGCTCCTGCATTGCAGGCAGATTTTTTACCACTGAGCCACTGGGGAAGCCCCACAAGAGACTATAGTTCCTTCTAAAGAAAGAGGAACTCGCCTCTGAAAGTAACCACTTTTGCCTTCTGTTCCTCTTTCTTTTTTACATCACACACACACACACATGTCCCCCAGGTTATGAATTACCATGTATTCACATTTGTATTAATAATAAGTTACTCTCATCATCATCATTATTATTGATGCTCAACTGTCTGTCCTGAATGTGGCCAGTGGGAATTCCTTCACGCTGGCCCTGGTGTGCTTGTGACAGGCCTCCATTTGTGTCTGAATTCTTTCTTACTCTCTGATAGGAAAAGACATCCAGCCTCACCCTGTGCTTTCCTTACCCCAGAGCAGGAATCAGCATCGAATCCTAGTTTCTGTAGAACTGGGAATGGCATTTAGAAATCAAAGTTCAGATACTGAATGTGCTCCCTGATACTGTGCTGTCCTTGCCTTTGGGGGTTATTATTGGATAAAGGGAGTTCATCTGGATCAGATCAGATCGGATCAGATCAGTCGCTCAGTCGTGTCTGACTCTTTGCGACCCCATGAATCGCAGCATGCCAGGCCTCCTTGTCCATCACCAACTCCCGGAGTTCACTCAGACTCACGTCCATTGAGTCAGTGATACCATCCAGCCATCTCATCCTCTGTCGTCCCCTTCTCCTCTTGCCCCCAATGCCTCCCAGCATCAGAGTCTTTTCCAATGAGTCAACTCTTCGCATGAGGTGGCCAAAGTACTGGAGCTTCAGCTTTAGCATCATTCCTTCTAAAGAAATCCCAGGGCTGATCTCCTTCAGAATGGACTGGTTGGATCTCCTTGCAGTTCAAGGGACTCTCAAGAGTCTTCTCCAACACCACAGTTCAAAAGCATCAATTCTTCGGCGCTCAGCCTTCTTCACAGTCCAACTCTCACATCCATACATGACCACAGGAAAAACCACAGCCTTGACTAGATGAACCTTTGTTGGCAAAGTAATGTCTCTGCTTTTGAATATGCTATCTAGGTTGGTCATAACTTTCCTTCCAAGGAGTAAGCGTCTTTTAATTTCATGGCTGCAGTCACCATCTGCAGTGATTTTGGAGCCCAGAAAAATAAAGTCTGACACTGTTTCCACTGTTTCCTCATCTATTTTCCATGAAGTGATGGGCCCAGATGCCATGATCTTTGTTTTCTGAATGTTGAGCTTTAAGCCAACTTTTTTACTCTCCACTTTCACCTTCATCAAGAGGCTTTTTAGTTCCTCTTCACTTTCTGCCATAAGGGTGGTGTCATCTGCATATCTGAGGTTATTGATATTTCTCCTGGCAATTTTGATTCCAGCTTGTTTCTTCCAGTCCAGCGTTTCTCATGATGTACTCTGCATATAAGTTAAATAAACAGGGTGACAATACACAGCCTTGATGTACTCCTTTTCCTATTTGGAACCAGTCTGTGTTCCATGTCCAGTTCTAAGTGTTGCTTCCTGACCTGCATACAGATTTCTCAAGAGGCAGATCAGGTGGTCTGGTATTCCCATCTCTTTCAGAATTTTCCACAGTTTATTGTGATCCACACAGTCAAAGGCTTTGGCATAGTCAATAAAGCAGAAATAGATGCTTTTCTGGAACTCTCTTGCTTTTTCCATGATCCAGCGGATGTTGGCAATTTGATGTCTGGTTCCTCTGCCTTTTCTAAAACCAGCTTGAATATCAGGAAGTTCATGGTTCACATATTCCAGCTCAAATTTTGGGCTTCCCAGGTGGCCCCAGTGGTAAGGAACCCACCTGCCAATACAGGAGATGTAAAAGACTCAGGTTCAATCCCTGGGTTGGGAAGATCCCCTGAGGAAGGGGGCCACCCACTCCAGTGTTCTTGCCTGGAGAATCCCATGGACAGAGGAACCTACAGTTCATGGGATCGCATAGAGTCAGATATGACTAAAGCGACTGAGCATGCATGTTCAAATTTTACATTAAAAATATCCCTTTGTCATTCAGTCACTCAGTCATATCCAACTCTTTGCAACCCCATGGACTGCAGCACACCACGCTTCTCTGTTCTTCATCATCTCTCGGAGTTTGCTCAAACTCATGTCCATTGAGTTGGTGATGCCATCCAACCATCTCATCCTCTGCCATCCCCTTCTCCTTCTGCCTTCAATCTTTCCCAGCATTAGGGTGTTTTCTAATGAGTTGGCTCTTTGCAACAGGTGGCCAAGGTAGTGGAGCTTCAGCTTCAGCATCGGTCCTTCCAAAGAATATTCAGGATTGATTTCCTTGTTCCTAACTTCTTTGAATTTATGTATCTTTTTATATGGAAAATGTTTGCTCCTACTTTTTAAGTTTATCATTCAACATTATTACACTTTTTCAAAATTTCTATGTGAACCTCCTAGTATCTGATAGGTGAGAAATGGTACTTTCAGTATCATCTTAATTTGCACTTCTCTTATTGTGAGTGAAGTTGAATAATTTGCTTATGTTTCAGGGCAGTTTTCCTTTCTTTATCTATGAACTGCCTGATCAGGTCACTTGCCTATTTTCCTACCCAGGTTTTGCTCATTGGTTTTCTCTATTTTAAGAGCTTTCTCTAGATCAGGGCTAAACCTCCTAGTTTTTGACAGAAGATGTGAGTATGTTCCTCTGCTCTGTCATTGTTTGTGAGAGTTTGCTTGCAGAGGTTTTTATCTCCAGAAAAAGATAAGTGGACTGTTATTGGCTGAAATGGCCTACCAATAAGCTGTGGTACAAATACAGTGTTCACTGAGCAGGATGAACACTAGAGGTGAGCTCTCATTGGTGCAGCTGGGGTATTCAGGGTGATGCGTGGCTCCCACCTGCTCAGAAGAGGCACAAGACTCCAGCTAGGCCCCTGGGCTCTGCTCCAGGAACCTTTTCAACTGGACCCTGGGTGCCATCCCTGGCTCCATTTGTTAGGTTCAGAAGAATTCTGGTTGCTGGATGCCAACCAGGAGGGTGACTCAGTCCTGAACCATGGGATGTGGTCATGTTGACCTTGAGGGAAGCCTTCACAAAAAATGCTGCTGCTCATCCAAAGAGCAGAGTGCTGGACCTCCTGGACTCCCAGGGAGGTTGTATGAGCTGTCTTACACTTGTTTGCTACCCGATGTTTGTTTGGTAAGTATATATGTGTGGCTGTATCAATCCACTCTCCAACAGGAGGGAGATGATGCCCACACAGAAAGATTGGAGTTGAGGAGGGAGGTGACGTCTGTAGTGAGAGAGGACAAGTGTGCAGCAGAGGGGAGCTCATAAGTCTGGGAGTCCTAGGCCAGGAGCAGCTGAATGGACGTCACCTAAACGTGCCTAAAGCATCCAGGGAATGCAGATCCTGCAGCTGGGCCTCAAGAGGGAATTTGCAGAGAGAAGGTCACTGTGAGAGCAGCAGTGAGGTTTAGTCTCAGGACAAAGGCTGCCCAGAGTGACTTCTCAGAGCAGTAGCCAGGGGAAGGTATACTTGGCTGTGCTCTCTTCCTCCCTCTGACATTGTGTTAGATCCTGAAGTCAGCTAGCGTCCAGAGGGCAAGGGAGCCCTGGCCGTCAGCCTCCTGGGGCAGAGCCAATTGCAGAGGATGACTGTTAATCAGTCTTTGTGACCCGTGAACTGTAGCCCACCAGGTTCCTCTGTCCATGGGATTCTCCAGGCAAGAATGCTGGAGTGGGTTGCCATGCCCTCCTGGAGGGGACCTTCCCCATCCAGGGATTGAACCTGGGTCTCCTACGTTGCAGGCAGATTCTTTACCACTGAGCCACCAAGGAAGGGGATGAGAGCAAAGAGCTAGTGTTCATCCATGTCCAACCTTCTCCCATGATCCTCCAGGAGGGACTTCGGAGTTGCCTGTGAGTCACTTACATGGGTCAGTATGTGACACACAGCTGCCGGGGAGAGGGGTTGGGTGGAAGAGTCTGCAGTGGGAAGGACTATACACCTGTTTAATCTCTAAGAAGATGCTCCAGGAATGGAAGCTGGGCCCGTGGGGCTGTACCAGGAAGCATGGGTTCCTGGGGGACTGACCAGACTCAGGGATGGGTATGGAGTCAAGGTTTCAGAAACTTAAAGATGTTCCAAATCTGGGAGCTTAGCTGTCCCACAAACACAACATGGAAGCCAGGGGGAGCAGATGGCTTTGGGGAGTAGAATCCATGGAGCAACCTGGTGGCTGAGAGGTAGGAACAGATGTGCTGGAATTTGGGGACAAAATTGGGCTGTCATGCCTGCGGTGGTGGCAAGTGTAGCAATGGATTGTCATGAGCTCATGTGCTCATCTGGGGAGAATTAGAGATGGAAGACATAAGAGCAAAGGGAGGACCACCACTGAGATAAATATATATATATATAGCCTCCATCCCACTGCCTTTCAATGATCTAGTCAACGTGATCTAGTCAAATATTGATCCAGGCCACTGTGTGTCAGATGTGGGTGGATGCTGGCACTCGGGAGGGAGCAAAGAGAAAAACACTGGGCCCTTGCATTGTAGTGGCGGGCAGAGGAGAAAGATGGATAACTACAATGCACGGTAGGTTGGCTGGACAGTGACAGGTAGGGCGTGGTTGACTAGTACGCCCGTGTGCTCCACCTGCCACCACCGGTATGCAGGGACCAGGTGTGTGAGAGCTGTAAGGGGTGAGAAAGAGATGTAGGACAGCTGCTTCCTCCCACAGGAGGCCAAACAGGCCAGAGGAGTGGTGGCAGTTGACCGAGAGAACTCAACATATTCTGGGCAGAGCTGGCCTGGACTGCAGGCTTGGGGTGCTAAGCCCCCAGCCCTTCTCACTACACTATGTGTGGACTCGGCTGGTATGAGGTGGGGGGATAAGGGACACAGAAGCCCCTCCAAGCCACGGGGTTATCAGGACCCCCAGCATGGAGGCAGGAAGGATACACTGACTTTTAGAAAGATTCTGCCCCCACAACTCTAAATTAGAGGTAGAGCTTTAAATTCTAGTGATTATTATTAAGCAAACACTTAAAATTCTCTGAGTGGATGGCCCTCCCAAATGTCTCTGGTATGACATTGAACTGGGATTTTTCTGTTTAATTTATGGAGGTTCTGCCTCTGGGGCCCTGAGGGAGTGGGCTTCTCCTTGCCCTCCATGAAGCTCTCCTCTGCCTCGCAAAGGACAGGAAATGATTTTCCTCAAGTGTCTTTTTGTCCAGCTGTGCTCGGACGGTACAGTGGTCGCCTCTACAGATCCAAGAAGAGCTAGAAACCTACTTGATTAGCAATAAAGTTCCTGGGAGGTAGACCCCAGGAAATGTAGCCCGCGTCCCCTGGGGCCCACCCCTGTGGAGTAAGGTTTGGATCAGCTTCAAAAGACATGGAACAAACTTTCCAACAGCCCTTGTCTGCTCTTCTGGCCCTCCACCTCCTCTCGTTGGAGAATTCTTTTGACACTGATCTGCAGTCAGGACTCAAAATTAAATTCTTCTACATTATTAAATTGAGTATTTGGCTTAATATTTTAAAATCTGAGACCAGTGGAGACCCAAAAGCACTCCATCAGTGCCTCGCGTTCCTGTTGAAATTAAAAGCTTGCTGGAGAAAGTGCCGCTGAAGAATAGCTGCAGAGCATTCCCGGGTGGCCCCCCGTCTGTTTATGGGTCTCTGAGCATTTCTTTCCAAGCTCATGTTCTAAGCTCCCTCGACCCTCCTGAGTATATTCACCAAAATGGAACTGCAAAGTGCCAAAATTGGAATCCATCCTTTTATTTTCTTCTTCTTGGTTCCTCTAACACGAGGTAACTGTGGGATTGTGTTCCAGCCAGCCAGCTCAGACCTCTCGAAAAGTCTGCATGTAATCAAACTGCAGTGAAGGCATTTGGACCCTTACTTTGTATTTCAGCAGCTCATTTGGCTCTCAACTCTGAAAAAGTGCAAATTTCCTGTTGGCTTGGAATTAGTTTCAAATTTTTTTTTTTCTCCTCCTCCAAGACAAATCAAATGAGAACCTTCAGGATATCCTACACATGGAAGCTTGAGCTCATAGATCAAACGCCTCATTTGCCTTTCCTGGTGATATTTTTGCTCCATGTAAAATTACAGCAGAACTTGGCAACCGGGCCCCTGGATAGAGTTCCTGGGAAATATGTCAATTTTATGTCTAATTTTTATTACTGGGATTGGGGTGCAGTGTGGATCTAGATGCAGCCCACAATCTTAGTAATTCCATTGGTCTATTTGCTTGGTGGATTTACTTCTGAATCCTTCAACATGGCTTTTTTGGTTTTTCATTTCTATTCTAGCTGTAAATGTTTAAGTTTATACATAAAAGAGACAATGCTCAGTGGTACCCATTATGAATAAGGAAACGGTGCTTCCTTCTTCAGTTGGGCGATGATGCTCTAGTACATTCCTTCCTTCCAGCCCTGCAAAGACCCTTCTCAATGGAAAGTCACCTGTGCATCCTCTTCTTTCTTGCAAGACACAGCAACAATTGAGGGTTGGAAGCACTTTAACCATTGTGCATCTCCGTTTGGTCCATGTGCCTTTGGTATGGATTCATATGGACACCCTCTGAACGGAGCTCGAGTTGGAAACACAACAGGCTCTGAAGCCACTTTGTCACAAGGGCTGCATTTCTCGTAGTGCAGCCCGCAGTGCACGGGCCACCCAGGCGGTCTGCCTGGTGGTCCTCAAGTAGTGCACCGCTGAAGGAGGCAAAGCTCAGGAGAGAGCAGTTTCTTCCTTTCGAGGTTGTGAGTGAATATGAACTAAACCCGTATTCTAATGAACGGCTACATTTGAAAGCCCATCGTCAAGATGGGCTTCCAGAGGTGCTGGCACATGTCCAAGGTCACAGAAATGAGCGGCACGGGATCTGAGCTTGGGTTCATCCCCAGAGTCTGATTGCATGTTTTGAATGGTGGTCCTTGAAGTTCTCGAAGTAGAGAAGACTGCTACAGTTGGTCCAGTGAATTGTATTTATTTAAAACATTTAACTTGCTTAGCCTTCTGGCTGCAGAAGTTACACACGCTCTCTGTTCAAAGCTGGGTAAACTTTAAAAGAGTGTAAAGAGTGTGAAGAAAGGCAGAGATGGAGCAGCCATACCTGGGAGGGCCTCCTTTTGCACTGATGGGTTACCTGGGCGTAGGACTTGGTACTCCTCTCCTTATAGGTCTTCTCTTGTTACCAAATACTGGGCGCTGGTGGGGAGGTGATTTTCAATATTAAGCGGTGTTCAGTCCTGTGGATGTTGCCCATTTTTTTCACAAGCCCACTGTTAGGGGCATTTAGGTTGTGTTTTTTTTTTTTTTTTAATTTACTTATTTTTAATTGAAGATAACTGCTTTACAACATCGTGCAGGTTCCTGCCATACACCAATATGAATTGACCACAAGCATACATACGCCCCCTCCCTCTCGCTCCTCTTCCTCACCTACCACCCCATCCCAGCCCTCTAGGTCGGCACAGAGCCTCTGTTTGAGCTCCCTGCATCATACAGCAAATTCCCACTGGCCATCTCTCTTGCATGCGGTCGTGTATATGTTTCCATGCTACTCTCTCCATTCTTCCCACCCTCTCCTTCCCCTACTGGGTCCACAAGTCTCTTCTCTATGTTTGTGTCTCCATTGCCGCCCTGCACATAGATTCATCATTACCATCTTTCTAGGTTGTATCTGACTTGTCACTGTTACAGAGAAAAACCTCAGGGAGCATCTTACATGTAAGTCCCCTAGTCCATTCCGACTGAGAGTCAAGATGTAGCAGCCCTTTGTTTGGGGTGGGGGAGGGGAGCGGTGATCACACCGTTTTTATATTTTATTATCTAATTGCCCTCCAAAACGGTGATAACAATAGGGCTTTGGCCAACAGTCTGTGAAATGCCTCCTTTCACCAAACCTTCAAAAAAAGCTTAATGAAAAACTTACAATAGTGACCCTGGATTAAGCAAATCATTCCATCCCCATTCCCTTCACTAACAGGGAAGTTGACCATTTGTCGTGTTGTCGACGACCTTATTTCTTATTTTGTGAGTTGACTGTTTATCTTCCCATTAGTTTGCTCATCTTTTATTGCTTTGCAAAAAAATCTTTATCTAGTAAGCATATTTACTTTGTGTAATGTGATAGGAATAATTTTCCCAGAATGCAGTGGTCTTTTCTTGTTGTCTTTATAATGTCTCCTTTTCATATTTAATTAAGGCAGTTAGATCTGTCTCTTTCATTACGATTTCTTTCTTTGTGTCACGCTGGGAAAGACTTTCCTGCTCTGAGATCAGTAAAATGGTAATCTACACTGTGTTCTAGTTCTTTTATAATTTTGTGATTTATATTTTATCTTTTCATCAAACGTCTATAATAGAATATACCATGAGGTAAAGATCTGGGTGTTTTTTTTTCTTTTTCTCTTTAAATAATTACGGAATTATACCAGCACTTTAAAAGTCATTATCCTTTTGCCAGTGATTTAAAAACGACACCTCCATTAGCTATTACATCCAAGTGCGTTTCCGAATGTCTAATGTGATGCCCTTTGGGGCAGTTTATTTTATTTGTTGTTTTTACAGATACTACAACAGACCTCGTAGGCTTTGTTTTCACTATATTTTCAAACTTATATAGGGGGACAATAGATTTTTGCATATTTATTTAGTTCCCAATCACTTTAGGGAACTCTTGTGCATTTTGACATTTTTTTCATCATAGAAATTTTTCAAGGTAGACAATTGTATCACCTGCATACAATGACATTTAACTTGTATTTTCTAGTACTATTTCTAACATGTCTCTTTGACCCAATTTATTGGTATTTTTCACTATATGTTTTACTTCTCCTGTTTTATTTTTTAGTTCTTTAATTTTCTTGCTTGATTCGTATGCAAATGTGACGGCTTGTTCTTGGGTTGCACCTCTTTTAGCAAGCCTTCTTCAAAAGCATTCTTCTCTTGAGCATCTTGAAAGCAATGGTAACCCACTTTTGTTTTGAGGGACCTTTCCACTGGGCTCAGACAATTTTTCTCGTCTCCAGGTAAGAAGGAACCTATTTTGACCTGGCATTTCCATGGAGCATCCGCAGACCTAGGATGCTGTTCGAATCCCTTTTGTAAATCTTAGCTGTAGGGTTGGTTGACAAACATCCCTGCTAAAGTTCAGGGGCACAGGGAAGTGGGGATTGGGAGGGACTTAGAATTGTGGGCAACTCTGGAAAGAGACCATCCTTCCTACACATGGTCCCTGTGTTTGGGGAAGCGGTCCAAGGAGATAGGGTTTGCTCATGACCAAGCTTCCAGGTCGTTATCAGCAATGACTTTGCTCACCTCTCCTCACATTACTGTTAGCCAGTTAGAGACAAATCCCACCTACCAGGCTGGATTTTACTTTGGGTAACTTCTGCATGGACTTCCTTGATAGCTCAGCTGGTAAAAAAAATCCCCCTGCAATGCAGGAGATGCCGGTTTGATTCCTGGGTTGGGAAGATCCCCTGGAGGAGGGGATGGCAACCCATTCTGGTATTCTTGCTTGGAGAATTCCCATGGACAGAGGAGCCTGGCAGCTACAGTCAGTCCATGGGGTTGCAAAGAGTAGGACACGATTGACTGACTAAGCGCAGCGTGGCACAGTGCAGCACAGCACAGCAACCTCTGTGTAATCTCCAGTGTCACTGATTCCAAATGCTTCCTCCTGCCCGTCTGGCAGTGGTCCAGCAAATCCCACAGCAAACTGGGGCTTGCCAAGGGGTCCTTTCTAGAATCTCCCTCTTGAACTTTAAGGGAAGGTTCCGGGCTCCACGGTCCTGAAACACAGCTGTGCTAATGCACTCATCACCACTGGCCGAGCTTTGAACATGGGTGGCTGGCGACAGCTCTGGGGGCGCTTAAACATCTTAGTACATGAAGGCAGTTTCGGCACTGATGCTAAACATTTGCAGAGCAACCCCGGTGTATAATCTTTCTCTTTCAACCTGAAAGAAGATCAGCTCTTGACGTTGCTTTTCTTGCTGTTATGTCCAACTCTTTGTGACCCCATGGGCTGCAGCATGCCAGGCTTCCTTGTCTTTCACTATCTCCTGGATTTGTATTAAACTTGTGTCCATTGAGTCAGTGATGCTATCCTACCATCTCATCCTCTGCCGCCCCCCTTCTCCTCTTACCCTCAATCTCTTCATCAGGATCTTTTCCAGTGAGTCAACTCTGCATCAGGTGGTCAAAATACGAGTGCTTCAGCATCAGTCCTTCCAGTGAATATCCAGGGTTGATTTCCTTTAGGACTGACTGGCTTAATCTTCATGCTGTCCAAGGGACTCTCAAGCTTCTCCTCCAGAACTACAATTTGAGAGCATCAGTTCTTCAGCACCCAGCCTTCCTTATGGTCCAACCCTCACATCTGTACATGACTACTGGAAAAACCACAGCTGTGACTAGACAGATCTTTGACAGTGAGGGCTGTGAAAATGGGTACCCCTGGTCCCAGCCCTGTCCAAGATTTATGTACCTTTAAACGTATATTTGCCTAGTTCTTCTTAGCTATCTCCAAAGGCAGATATTAGATTCAGCCTTCCTCCTCTTTCAGCAGACTTATGGAGGAATAACTGAATATCCATCCATGTAGAAACTTCTATCAATCTATATAAATTGCACCACTGGTCATTAAAGACCTTCCACCTTGACTCACTATTTAAAACACTTAAGGAAAAGCATTTTATTTCACAAATATTTTTTCCCCATGGAAACTGGTAACAGAACATTCTCTGTTGTTTGATTTTTTTTTTCTCCAGGATCCTTCAAAAGTTTATGAATCTGATGAGTTGTTTTCAATGCTGAATCGTGAGAGGTTTAGTACTATCAATCTACCCAAAAATATAAGGATGTGCCTTCAAGAAGATTCAAGGCCATCAACATAATTTATCATGAGCACATCATCTGAGAGTTTATTTATAAATTAACATGTATCATCTTTCTTCTTCTTAAGATAAAAGCAACACACACACATGCGTATGTATGGTGATTAAGTGGTGCTTGTGCACAAAGATTTTTCCTTTTTAACTTTATGTATCATGGTTGAGTTTTGAGGGTGACTCCTGGTCCCAGTCCTTAGACCTGGACTTCTTTGTCTTCCACCGGATACTCTGTGACATACAGACACGTGCTGGGCTCGTGCCAGGCTGATTTGCCCTGCAGAGGCGTGGCTATGAAGCCTCACACTTGCAGATACACAGTCTCCTTGATCATTTTGCTGTCCTCTTCTGAAGGTTTGGTTCAGCAGTAGAATGCTCTCCTTTGTTTTGTTTCCTGTACTGTTTCCTCCAGGCAAAACTTGGCATCAGGCAGCTCTGTTTTGGCCTCCATCCAAGCAATTTAGTACCACAAGCTTCTCATTATAAGATGGGTTCACCTGTAGGATGGTCCCATGGTCTGGATACTGAGCCCGCATTATTATTATTAAGATGCTGCTTCTGTTCAACATATGTTTGCAGCATAGACAGTTAATTTCCCCGTATACAGACCTAGAGAGGTTCCTTGAGGGCTGGTGCTTCTTTGTTCTTGTTGGGAATTGGGAGAGCAGCTAGCTAACTTTCCAGCTGTCCCCTTCACGTTGCTGTTTAAAATGAGAGATGACAAAGACCACAATTAGAACAAACAAATTGCCAGTGTATCTGTTCTGCTGCTGGAGAATGGGCCTTGAATTGCTCTGAATCTTTGAGAAATCATTTTCACTTGGGGTCACTATGAAACCATGCTTACGGTCCATATAAACTGTCCTTTAGTTTGAAAGGTGGTATGGGTTACCTCAGCCCATTGGTATTATCCTACTCCAAAGCCGATCTTCTTTCAGGTTGAAAGAGAAAGATTACACACTGGGGTCGCTCCGCAAATGCTTTGCATCAGTGCCGAAACTGCCTTCATGTACCAAGATGTTTAAGCACCTCCAGAGCTGTCGCCAGCCACCCAGGCTGCTGGGAACACTAAATCAATCTGTTGTATGCGCAAAGCTAAGTCATTTATCTGTCAGGTAGTATTTCATTTAAAACATATTTCTGTGCAAATGAAATACGTAAAAGAGTCTATTTCCGTCCCCAAGTCTGGCAGTTCCCATTATTTCATGGATAAAATTGTCTTTTTAATGGAGCAAGGAGGTCCTTGGGCTTATTGGCCTTGGACTTCCTAAGGAACGTCTATCGACATCATTGCAAATGTCCCGTGATTGTTAGAGGTGCTTGAGTCCTGTCTGATTATTGATTCTCTCCCAACCTACCCTTGAGTGTCACTCAGAGGAACACTCATATTGGAAGGTCTGTTGAGGTTTTCCATGATGACTTCTTGACAAAGTATCCATCTGTTTTCCGATTTGAAGCCCTATTTCATAGCCTTCTACTGAGGGCTGGGCAAGCTTTTTGAAGCCTGAGTTTATCTCCCGCTCAGATTTATGCTCCCAGACTCTCCAAGCGAGGACATGCCTTCCGGCCCCCTGGGCTCTGCTGGCAGATACCGACTCACACCGTACACTCGTGTCCTATACTCGGCCTGTGCCTGTTCTGTTAAAAATTTTCCCCTTTTCAATCAGAAATACCAAGTAGGAGTTGGATGAAGCATAATTGGCTCTCTTCCACCATTTCTGTATTTTTTTCCTACAAATGAAATGAATCATTTGTAAGTTGATGCATTTAATATGGGGATCGTGGTCTGGTATCATTTCTCCAGACCTGGAATCTGATTAATGACACACCATTTCAGCTGAATTTATGTCCCTATCCACCTGGGAAAATGCAGTTTGTTCTTCCTTCACAAATAGAAAGGAACTGCACAGGAATCGGGTTTCTCATACCTGTGTGTGCCAAAGGGGAGACAGAAAAGGCTGCCTGGGGGGAGAGAAGGAAGCCCTTTTGTAAGTTTGAAAGTAGTATTATTGAGTCCCAGTCCCAGTCTCTGCATCCTATTGGACTGGTTTTTACTCCTTCAAAATTGATCTTTCTACTTTAAGATGCTCCGCGTATTGAGGTGTTCAGGGAACTACCTCCCCAGGTGCCAGGTCGTCTGGGGCATCACCAGCTTCTCTGCCTCCTATGAGCTCCCTCCCCCCATCTCAGGTCAGCAAAGGCCACTGGAGCCTCCTTGCTGAGCATCCGGAGGTGACTGCAGCTTGAACTACATGACTACAGAATTCTCTTGTGGCTCAGATGGTAAAGAACCTGCCTGCAATGCAAGAGACCATGAGTTTGATACCTGGGCCAGGAAGATCCCCTGGAGAAGGGAATGGCTACCCACTCCAGTATTCTTGCCTAGAGAATTCCATGGACAGAGGAGCCAGGCAGGCTACAGTCCATGGGGTCACAAAGAGTTGGACATGACTGAGCAACTAACACTTTCACCATATCATTCAGAGAGAGTTCCATACCAATGGTGCTAAATTCCCATTCTCTACATATTTCTAAATGTCAAAAAGAGATACTGGGATCATTTCCATGCCTTACCTCAGCAGGCATGGTTGGCTAACTCTAAAGTGAGACCTTAGGTTTGTAGGCACACAACGTCTCCAAACAGGATCTGATGGCTCCAGGCCCCAGCTCAGGGTGCTGCAGGGCAGGACACCTTAAAACTACTCAGGGTTATGAGTGCCCTGAAACCTGGAACCAGTAGAACCCAGAGAAGGGGCTGATCCAAGCTCATGGCATGGCCGCTGGCTGCTCCTGACAGCGTTGGACCATCGCTGGGAGTGAGGAAAAGCCATTTCTCTGCTCTCTGATCTTCCCCAAATCCTTGTTCTAAGGTCTGCCCATCAAGCCCCTCTGGGGCACCCTAGTCATCCAGGTCACCTTCTTGCCTGTCACATGCTGTCCTGGCGACGAGTCCTGATGGCTTGCTTTGCTCTTCAGGGGCGGGCGGACAGTGTGCTCAACCCACCTTCCTGACCCTGCCTCCTCCAGGCCAGCCGTCACTGCACCTTGTCCCTTTCCACCCTCCACGCTGGGTGTTTATCCCCAGGGGGCCTGTTAGCACAAGCAGGGGCCCCTGTTGGGGGGTGCTCTCTCCGCTGCTGCTCCTACCCACCACTCTCCAGACCTCAGGCAGGACCTGGTGGCTCAGCAGCCTGAGCATCTGAGTCCTCGGGTCCTCCGGCATCACTGCTGGCCTGGGCGGCCACCCCCGGCACACACTCCACCTCTGCGTGGGTGCCTTGGGGCTCCTCTGGGCTTTCCTTTGCCCTGGGAGATGACACAGCTGGTCCCAGTCCACTCAGTTTTATCAACACGTATTTTCAGAGCAGACACCATGTGCCAGGCAGCACTGAGTGCCCAAGGTGGCATGAGCAGACATGAGGCCCCAAGCCCTGCTTTCAGCGTGCTGGCTTTAGGCACCCAGGGTTACCCGGACTTGGCTTTGTCTCCTGAGGCCAGACTCCAGTCTGCCACCTTGAAGTCGGTTCCCAAGCAGTGCGGTGGATTTCTGGATTGTGGGGCTGGTTGGGTACAGGCCAGTCTGTGTGCTACCAGCGTCCTGGAGAAGGGGAGAGGTTGGGGACAGTAATCTAAGTGGCGGTGGAGCAGGTATTGGACAAGAGTACAGGCTTTCCTGCTAAGAGTCTGCAAGAGTTTCAGAACGTCTCCGCAGCTTGTCCATAGGTTGGGTGTTACAGCCTCTGTGAAGCTGGTTGGACTGTACACCAGGATAATTGGCAGCTGTCTCTGATTCTGTGTGTTAGCACACGGGCATCCCGAGACCTGGAGAGACCTTGGAGCCTGGCCCCCTCCCGAGAGGTGATAACCCTGCTAGGCTGATGGAGGCCATGGTGACCGCTCCCTGCTGGGTGAGGCCTGCCCCCACTTCTGTGAGCAGTGACGTTTCCCAAGGAGATGGGCAAGAACACGTGTGATGGGACACGCTTCCTCCTGCAGACTCAGTATCTTGCCATCTTAGCCCTTCTGCCGGGTAGCGACTTGGCAGGAAGACTGAGTCAGGAGGAATTATGCTCTCCGAGTCAGGACAATTCCATCCAGGAAGCAAGCTCCAAGGTTGGCATGGGTTGGCAGCCAGTTTATAACATGGCATAGTGGCTCTTCCTATTTTTATGTTTTTTTTTTAAATGGGAGAAGCAGAGCTTTGAGTGGAAAAGTATGATCATGAGACTTAATTCAGAACAAGCATGAAGCACATCTCCATGGACAGACCCACATCATGGCTCCACTTATTTAACCTTATCTGGATGATTAAGAAAGAGCAAAACTAGATTTATTTAATCTACAAAGTCTGATCAAGTCAGTAATTATTAGGCATCTCAAGGTTGTAGAGGCTACTAACTGGATGGAGTGTGTCTGTGATCAAGCGATGTGTGTGCTGGCGTGTGTGTGTGTCGTGGCTCAGTCCACGCAGCTCTTTTGCAAGTGGGGGCACCGGATTTCCTGAAATCCAGAGAGGGCCTGGGAGGAGCTGCAGGGGGCTTTCCCAGAGGACCTCTTCATCCCTCTGCCCCTCACACCCTGACACCATATGCATCTGTTTTTATCCAAAGGGCAGCCCTGAAATGCAGGCAGGAAGAAAAGTCTGACATGGCTGTAGACACCTGATGTGCTCCAGCCCCCAGCCGCGGGAGGAGGCCACCTTTCCCTCGCAGCAAACACTGAGTGCAGCCCAGGACCACCGCCCGTCAGGCGCCTTGTCAACTAAGCGGTCCCCCAAGGCCTGTTTAGCGGGAAACAGCAGCGTCGGGCTGGCCACGTCCACCCCGGGAGCGCAGGCCGTGAGGTTCGCTCTCCTTGGTTTGCGTTGCCAGGTAATGGTCCTCGCAGCGGTGGCAAGGCCACTCATTGGAACTGACACTCCGTGATGGGCTTAGACAAACACGGGGGCCTGGCCAGCCTCCTGGAGCCCGTGATGGGGAGTGACCCAACGTGGTTATCGTTTGATTGAAACGATCAACTCATTTCCCATAGGTCACGGGATATCAGCCAAGATCCAAATCGGAAAGGACGGGGCTTCATTGCCTGATTACCGGCAGCGGCCCCAGCTGAGTTCCAGGATGCGGGCTGCAAAGTGCTGTTTCCTCCTTTCACGCCTGGAACGCGGGAGGCGGCGAGGCCTCTAGGAAGCGCCTTCTCACCATCTCACCTGGCTGCCCACAGTGGACCCAGCGGCTGGGACACCCCTCCCCTGGAACTGAGAGCCCTGTGCAGGTGCAGTGGGGTGGACCCCCCATCGCCCCACCACCCCCTATTTCCCCCTGCCCCCTCCAAGAGCTAGAGGAAGGGGCGTGGCTGTGTAAAACTGTGAGAAAGCAAATGAACATGTCTTCCTAGGGTCGCACTAGCTGTGGCCAGGACCACAGAAACTGTCCACGTTTCTGCAGGCCAGAGTCCAAACTCAAGGTGCGTGCTTCCTCGGAAGGCGCTGGGGATGGTCCGTTCCCAGCCTCACCCCCAGCTCCTGCCTGATGGCCTCAGCCCTCCTTGGCTGGTGGATGAATCACAGAAAATGCATCTTCTGTCTCCACGGATGCTCCCCTGTGTCTCCAGGCTGTCTTCTCTGCGTCCACATCTCCCCTTTTCATAAAGGCACAGGTCCCATTGGATGAGGGCCCGCCCTAGTGAGCTCAATTTAATTTGATCACTTCTGTTCAGACCTATTTCCAGATAAGGCTGTGTTCTGAGCGGACGGGACTTAGGATCTCAACATGTGTTCTTGGAGGGATGCAACTCACAAAGGGAAGGAACCCAAAGGAAATGAAATGGGCACCTTGAAGAGACGCCAGTGCCCTCGGCTCACTGCTGCCTTATTCACAACAGCCAATCGGGGAGACCCCCTGAGCATCCACCCAAGAATGAAGGGATTGTGTGTGTTACACGGGAGTATTATCCAGTGTTTACAGCCAAGGGGGCTTCCCAAGTGGCGCTAGTGGTAAAGAAAAAAAAAAAAAATCTGCCTGCCAAAGCAGGAGATGCAAGAGACACTCAGTGTTTGATTCGTGGGTCAGGAAGATCCCCTGGAGGAGGAAATGTCAGCCCGCTCCAGGATTCTTACCTGGCGGGCTACAGTCCACAGGGCTGCAAACAGTCAGACACGACCGAGCGACTCAACATGCACACACATGACGATCCTACCTTGGAACCAGGATGAGCCTGGAAGACCTTGTGCTGAGTGAGATAAGCTGGGGACGTGAAGAAAGAAATACACGATCTTGCTTGTGTATGGCATCCAAGACTACACGGAAGCAAAGAGTAGAACCTCAGTTTCCAAGGGCGGGAGGCGGAGGAAACGGGGAGCTGTTGCTCAGGGGGCACAGAGCTGAGGTTCTGCTGGCTGTTAAGTCTGGAAAGCTGGTGTCCAGAGTTTCACTTGCAAAAGCCTGCTGGCAGCGTGTCAACAGCTATGCGTGAGAAATAAAAGCTGGTCGTGGCAAGGCTCAGAACTGATGAGGAGGGATGCGGAGGCTGGCCTCACCTGGAGGACGAGGCTGAAGGACAAGGAGGATGTGGAACTGTGCAGGGGGCCCCAGGGCTGGGAGTTTCACCTGGCTATTCCCTTGATGCTTTTCTTCTGATAAAGCATTATTTGGAAACAAACCATCCCTCCTCATCCATCCTCATCCCCTTGTCTTTCCTCCCTTCCCTGCAGTGGCCAGAGGACTAAGGACCTACAGAGGCTGCTGTCATTACCCTGGTGAGTTCCTTACATCCAGAGGCGGGTGGCCCTGTTGAGAGAGTATTTGATTCAGCCATAAGTAAGCATTATTCTATTTCTTTTTTCAGCTCAGGTTTTTGACCTGCTGACTCTCCTCAATGTGCAAGTATGTGTGTAAATGGTGGCAGGCACCTGCGTTGTTTTGCTTTGGAAAAATGTGAGTGAGATGAGTAGTGATTAGTAACCCAGTGTACTCTGGATTGGCTCTCAAAGTGGGCACCATTGCCCCTAAAACACGATTTAGACCAAAGTTTTAAAACGGGATATGTCAGCTGGTCCTTTGAAAAGCAGGACAGTTTATTCAAGTAAGCAAAGCAGGTAGGGAGAGATGGAAACAGAAGATATGGAGAAGGTTTTGCTTCTCATGGATGAGTTCCAGGTTTAATTTTGCTTTCAGACATAGATGTGGGGTCAGAACAGGAAGTTCACGGCCACGCTCTGTGCCCTAAAAAGAGACTTCCTGCCAGCAACGCTCAGCTTTTGTAAGCAGGACACCCACAAACATACCAAAGTCTCCTTGGGTCTTAGAACAACCCCATGTGCGCAGAGCCTCAGTTAGGTGCCTCCAGGGTGCGCCTGGCTCTGGTAAGGGTGAGCGTTCAGGATGCTTTTTGCATCCCAGAGATTCAGATAGGTGATGGACTCAGTCTCTTGCCAAGAAGATCCTTTCATGGGTTTAAAAAATCCTCAGTGGAGGATTGTCATCTCTGGAATAAACTTCCCTGATGGACACAGCAGGTGTTGGGGCCCTTATTCCTTGGCCAGCAGACCTGGGGGAGATGAGGGTCCAGGCAAGGAAGATGCTCTGGGTGGGGGAGCGGGCCAGGAAGGGGTGCCGTTCAGCGAAGGCGTTTTAGTCCCGCTTATTCTGAGGTGGCAGCCGGGAGGTGGGGAACGCCCTGGGGTGACTGCGTCCTTTACTGTGAGGGGAGTTTGGGTCAGCCTGTCCCTTCTCTCAGCGCCATGCTGGAGGCCGCTGACCACGCCCTACCCTCCTCAGGGTCTCCCAGACACTAGTCATTTTCCAGTGGCTTCTCCTGCTGGCGGTTTATAAGCCAGTGGCCTCCTTGGTGGAAAATCGTGGCTGGCGACAGAGGATGAGATGGCTGGATGGCATCACTGACTTGATGGACGTGAGTCTGAGTGAACTCCAGGAGTTGATGATGGACACGGAGGCCTGGCGTGCTGCAATTCATGGGGTTGCAAAGAGTCAGACACAACTGAGTGACTGAACTGAACTGAACTGAATCTATATCCACCTATAGCTGTATTTCTGTGTGTATGTGTATCTACCCTGACTCATATAGTTCTATACTTACATTTATCCTCTTGTACATTTTTGCCAAGTCCTCCTCTGAAAGTCTTGTTATAGACGTATTCCTGGAGCACAAGACCCAGAACTGGAAATCATGACCACACTCACTTTCTCTCATGAAGCACGGAGATGGTCCACCTGTTGCCTCTTATTCCATCACCTCTTCCCTGGATTCTCATCCTTCCTGCATCAGGACGATATAACTGAGCCACTTGGGCTGTGTGAGATGATGGGGCCGTTCCTACTCCTTGCTCCTAGAACTATGTTTTCAGTTACAAACAATGCGTAGGACTGATTTTCTCGTGTATGGACTTAAAGATGGCTTTTATGTGATGTTGGCCTTCTTCCCTGTGGTTTACATCACCTGCGTTTTATGTTAGCACGTTTCTCCAGTTTAAAACCTCACCAGAACATCGACAATAGCTCTGGAAATCTGGAATTTCTCATAGCACAACTATGTAATATAATTTAAAGGTTCAATTCCTTTGATAAAATGAGATGCCCAAGAACAGCATCTTGCACTACGATGCGTGGGAGCAGAGGCCATACTGAGTCATTCAAATGCAGCCTGCTCACCTGGCCCCTGAGTGCAGCCTCCAGTGAGAAACACTAGAAGGGAAATGTTTTGACTTTCTATACACTGCTGGCATTCTCCAAAGAAGACCTTCCAGTTTTTATGAATCTCCTCCAAATTCCTACCCTATGCTTCTTTTCCTCGGGTGGTACCTTTACCACTGGGTTAAGTAAAATGTCAGGAGAGCTTACCAGCAAACACGCAGTGAGAGCAGCCCACTCTTCTTGTTATCAAGTCCAAGATTTTGCTGCTTACCACGTGAAGGGTCAATAAATAGGAAGAGAAGTTTTGGGAGGCAAGGAATAGGGACTTTATTCAGAAAGCCAGCAGGTCGAGAGGATGTGTGGACTCATGTCACAAAGTACCATCTTACCTGAGTAATAATGAGTTGATAATTAGGTTTTTTTTTTAATGCTAAAAGGGGAAGGGGTGTGGTTGTTTGTTGAAAACTTCTCGGTGTCAAAATCCTTTGTTCTTGTAGCTGTCGTGATGTTTCTGCAAACCCCCAATAAGACAAATACTAGTCTCTGTTCTGCAAGTTTTCATCTCTGTGTGAATGGAAAGCTGTTATCCCTTCAAAGGTCAGAGCCTTGAGAATGGGCTCTCCTATATGTTTCAGGCTATAGGCAGCATTCTTAACACAAAGGCAAAGCAGCAGAATACAAAGGTTAAAGTGAAAGAAACAGATCCAATATGGAGTCAGATTTGTTCCTCCTGGTTACACCCTCATCTCCTAGAAGGTGTCCTCTGTGCTCCATGGAGGGTGGAGGTGAAGGTGTGGGTCCCAGGGTGTAGGTAGAGCTTTAATGAACATTTGCAAATACTCAAGTAAATTCCACCCATAAACTTGTCAGCTCTGCTTTGTAGGATAAAATCTGGGTGCTGAGGAGCTGGAGGCAGAGAGAAGGAACGGCTTATGAATCACAGACAAAAGCACTTTCTCTGGGGGAGAAAAATGGCATATTTTAATGCTATTTCTTCCTAAAAGAGTAAGAAGCTCTGTGGTGTTTGGCCAGAACCTTTCAGCAGAGGCACATTAGCCATTGGCCTTGCTCACTGGGGCTCCTGATCAGGACCAACTTGAGAACAGGCCTGGCTGGGAAGAGGTCACTTCAGTCACCTGCACTCTAGCTTCGTGAGAACACATGGCTTTAGGAAACGTGTTCTTTCCATGTGCTTCCTTGCACCTCTTGTCCCAGGAGTAATCCTTAGGGCCTTCAGATTCAAGATGCCAGAACTAAACTTGACCCATGACAGAAATCCATCAAGTGAAGGGCAGAGCACGTGCCCTGGAGAAGCTGGTCTCAGAGATATGGCACCTTGGAGAGTGGATGGCCCCCTCCAGCAGGTGGCACAAACAGCAGGGGCCTGAAGCCTAGACTCCAGTAAGTCCTGGAGCTCGGTTTGTGGGGGAGACCTCGAGGCCATGCAAGTGCACAGCAGGGATCCTGGGAGCCAGAACATCAGGAGATTGAAAGGTCTTAGGAAGAAGTTTCCCTTTCTGTAAAGCAACCACTGTCCCGCATTAGCTAAGTCACAAGTTTCAATAACTTAAGACTGTTTATCTGGGTATAAAATAACAATGATGGAGTCACATTTTAAATCTGTCATAAGTCGTTGGCAAGTGCTTCCTATTTAATGTGTATCATCTGGACCACACAGTTATACTGAAAGCAACACATGCCATTGCTACTACAAACAAAAAATGACAAATTCTTGATTTCAGGTCAGTGACTGACTGCGGGAGAGGTGGTGACTTTTGGAGCTTTTGTGTAGTTAATCCGTGACCTGCAAAACGTGTGATCATCACCGAGATGCTCAAGAAAGGAGACAAGAAGGAAATGAAGAAACTTATGAGGAGAAAGTAAGAGGTGGCGGAGAGGGAGATCAGACTAAAATACCAGGTCTCTGAGAATCTGCCCACTGGCCAGCTCAGTTCCCAGAGCCCCAGGCAGGTGCCTGGTACAGGGAACCACCACCTTCCCAGGCGGGGATTTTGGTCAGGGTGGTGGGAACGTATCCCCACCCACCTCAATCCTGCGTGCTTATGACTGTGCATGGGGGATCAGTCACTGATCCCTCAGGCCCAACCCAAAAAGGCCTGGCAACCTGGGAGCTCTCACCTCTTGATGGTGGAGGTCTTGGACTTGGAGCAGGCATCCCCCAAATACATCTCTGTGGCATGTTGTTGACTCTGAATTGCAGTTACTTAAGAAATGCAAGACGGACACTCTGACCCTTCTCTGTCTCCCTGAAAGCAGGAAATGACTCTCCCATGTGAAAGACACCCCCCACCCCCACCCCCCACCCTCCACGCATCTGTACACCCTTGTCACCCATGATCAGGAGTTTGGACTCAGAAACCTGTATGAACAAACCTTGTTCCTTTTTTTTTTTTTTTTTTTTTAATTTTGGCTGTGTTTTCAATGAGGTACGAGGACTTCGCTTGTGGAGTGGGCTTAATTTCCCAGAGGCATGTACGATCTTAGCCCCCTGACCAGGGATGGAACCCACATCCCCTGCATCAAAAGGCAGATTCTTAACCACTGGACCACCAGGGACGTCCTGACAAACCATGTTACTTCTTTAACTGACTTCCCCAAACCCAGACTCTGCTTAGACTCTTCACTTATTGAGCACAAAGTCTAATTTTCTTTGCCTTATAAATTCATCACAATTTTATTGTTTCTTTCTTTTCTTATTGTATTGGAGTATAGTTGATTTACACTATTGTGTTAGTTTCAGGTGTACAGCTAAGTGAACCATTTACACATGCATATACAGTCTTTTTTAGATTCTTTTCCCATACAGGCCATTACAGAGCATTGAGTAGAGTTCCCTGTGCCATTCAGTAGGCCCTTGTTAGTTATCTATTTTATATACATATATGGTAGTGTGTATTTATCAATCCCGATCTTCCAATTCTTCTCTCCCTCTTCTCCCTCCAAGCAACCATATATTCATTTTCTACATTAGTGACTCTGTTTCTGTTTTGTAAATAAGTTCATCTGAACCTTTTTTTTAGGTTACGCATGTAAGTGTTAGCATAGCTTCCCTGGCGGGTCAGCAGTAAAGAATCTGCCTGCCAATGCAGGAGACTTGCAGACGTGGGTTTGACCCCCAGGTTGGGAAGAGCTCCTGGAGAAGGGAATGGCAATCCCTTCAGTATTCTTGCCTGAGAAATCCCATAGACAGAGGAGCCTGGTGGGCTGCAGTCCATGGAGTCACAAACAACTTAAGTGATATTTATGGTATCTGTCTTTCCCTGTCTGACGTACATCACTTGGTATGACAATCTCAAAGTCCACCATGTTGCTGCCAGTCCTGCTTTGGCCACTTCATAGGTCCCATTTCTGAGAGACTTCTGTGCTTCCCTCAAATTTGTTCATAATGGGAACAGCATCAAAGGCAAACTTCTTCAGGAGAGAGAACTGGACTGGAAAGCCCGTCAGCCACCTACAGGCTGTGTGCTGCTGGGTGGGTCTCTGTCTCCATCTCAGTTTGCCTCATCTGTGAAATGGGGATCATCATATTACATCATCTCTATTTAAAAGTGACTTTAAACCCATGACATATTTTTTTAATTGACACACATACATAATGTGTTTCTTTTTGCCAGAAGGCATTATGAGTCACAAGACAGATGCCAGTTTCAGAAATATTAAATTGTGACCGAATGCCCATCTAAGAAATAGTGGATATTGTGCAGCATCTGCTTAATGAGCCGCTGGCTATCAAGTGACTTGCGCTGGGTTTGGCACATAACTGGGGCTCAGTGAGTGAGGCTGCTCACATTGCTGTTATTCCTGGGACAACTAGGAACTGTAGAGTCATAACAGTGCCATCAGTCGGGCCACACCTGAGTGACAAATTCATACAGTGAGTAATGAAGCTACAGGGAAGCCTAAATGCTACTCCCTAGCTTGCTGATTTCAGGGGACACCCAAAAACATCATCAGAGTCAGACCTAAGCTGTTATGAGGAAATTGTTACATTTTTCATTTGTTTTTATCCACAGATTAATTTCCTACCTACTGAGTTAACCTAGTAGCTGGTCAATGAGCACATCACAGTGAATGCATCCTCTCGTCCATGTACGACAACCGGCCACGAGGTAATGTTCACAGGAGCTGGCCAAGTGTACACTCCCCCGACCCTTTGGTCATTGGCTTCAGTAAGAAGTGGTCTGCTTGTCAGGGTTGTCTGGGGCCTGGCCATCACTGAAAACACTTTTCCCCATCCGATGGTCCGGGTTCTCTGTTGGCAAGCACGCAGGCAGGCAAGCATTCAGGGCTCGGAAACAAACCACGGCTGCCAGATGGCATCCACTCATCTCTGCTTCACGTGTGGAGGCCAAGTGGGCCTCAGAGCCGACCTGCAGGCTCACAATTCTGCAGCTGAAGGCGGGCAATCCTGTGCTGGGCAGGGGCTCCGAGAAGGCACAGTGCTTACACCACACCCCCGGGGCACACTCAGCACCCTTCTTAAATCATGCCTTTTTTCTTTTTCCAAAATGTATGTGCAAACTCTTCCCAGAAATACCACCTTGCCAGGGCTTTCACTTTGCCCTTGTAGTTTCAAAAAAAACAGCAGTGAGTGTTTTACACACACAGCTGAGACGTGCACGCACAGGGGAACTGGCTGGATTGAAATCCCGCAGGGTAAAGATGCCTATTGAAATCGGGCCATCACGGACTTTTCAGCTGTTAGAAAACAGCCAGTGCTGGTTGTGACGAGAATGAGGATGACCATGATGGCCATCCTGTCCCTTAGACAGCCCTGCTCTCCCTATGGTTCAGAGCTAAAACCATCTCTGCTTCCAGATTCTGCAGGGGAACCCCAGAAAATAATAAAGGTATTTTCTGAAAAACTCCTTAGTCTGTGGCATAAACCTGGAGCACTGACATGTATAGCTTGAGGCTTATTTTTAGATCCTCTAGAGAATGAATGTGTGTGAGAGAGAGTCGGAGAGAAAGAGCAGAGAGAGAACGGTTTAAATCATAATAACTTCATAAAACAGAGTTTTCTTGTAATATTCTTTGGTAATGTTGAGCTGAAAATAGATTTACAATCAAAATGGGCTTAATCTGATATTAAAGAATTCTCTTAAAATCCCCCAAACAATTGAGATTTTTTTTTTCTCCCTTTGGTTTGTTTTGCATTAGCTCCTCCAAGAGGCTGTGGATATAAAGAAATATACTGATGTTAATTATACTAAGATGAGTCTTATGTTGGTTAGTGGAGGTAGTTTCAGCTCCAGATACACTACCAATAGCCTTTGTGTTTAACTGAGAGGGTGCCTACTGCCCAGAGGGACAGGTGACTCCCCAAGGGACAGGACACTGCCTGACACGGGGCCTTTTGGACAATAATGGACCGTGAAGTGCATGCTTTCCAAGGTTAATGCATATTTCTGCGTCCACAGCCAGAACATCTGAAAGGATTAAAAATCTAGGTCTTCCCTGGGGATGTGGCACTGGACCCTAAGGTTCTGGTCTAGTCCTTGGGTGACTCGGATCAGAAACTGGGAAACTGATAAATTTTAGAAAAAATCTCCACCAGAACAAGTGCCCAGTCTCTTCTGGAAGACAGCCTTGGCATCAAAATTGCATCATTTTTGCTTGGCTCTTTGTCCTCATGGAGGTCTTTTCATGTCTGGGGAGCGAATCTATTTCACTGCACAGCTATTACTTCAGTTGATGAGGGCTAATAAAAATTCTTAATTAAAAATAATTGTATTAATGATAATATCATAATCATGAGCTGTAATTCCTAGTTTTGCATATAGAATCACTTGATTTTGAAACAAATCATCACCTGGCTCTGTTGGCTTCCTATTGACCAAATTAATCACATAGGAGAGAATATTTTAATGCTGCAGCCAATTTTCTTTATGATTCACAGCATCTTAGGAGCTCCTGGTTTTGATGGAACCATGATACACAGTCTTGTCTCCATACCTCCATTCACTTGCCTGCAGCAAAGATCCTGCTGAACCCAACTCTGAATTTGGTGAGAGACATCTGCATCTGTCTCTGGTGAAGCTCCACCATGATTCACACTGGCCATAGTATCTCTCCCACCACTTGCTGTGTCTTTACAATCAGATGATGCTTTGGGAACCAGACAAAGATTCACTGTAATTGCTCTAATATGACCATTGTCGTATGACCAGAAGGTTTAATTTTTTTCAAAGTGTTCCAGGCTCCCATTGCTATAGACCATGCTTTTCTTTGGTACATGGAGGGAAAACTTCCTAAAAGCAGGAGGTGCAAGTGGAGACCCAACCAGGACTGTTGGTGGTTCCGGTGGTCCACACGGGGTCTTTGGAGAGGATTTGAAGATGAAGCTTCTCCTGCACGCTCACCTCGAGTTCTTAAGGATGCCCTTTGCCCTGAAGCTTTGCAGTCAGGGGTGCAATGCCTGCTCCCATGACTTTAAAGGTAAATCATGAATTCAGAGGAGTGTCACATGTGATTGAGAGCTCTGAAAAGTGAGAGGCGACCAAGAAATGAGTAAGCTGACTATTCCAGGTGGAAGGTTGGATTTTTTTTTTTTTTTAACTCTAATGACTTCATGTAAATCTGTCTTGGCTGTAGAGGTTTATGAATAAACTCAGGGCCAAATTCTTAGTCATTCAAAGGTTCTGAGATTTCAAATTGTGTATCACCTGCTGTCGAGGAAGGATTCTAAGAGGATTACTGCTTTAGAGCTGCTTGGCTTTTGGCGCTCGCCCCAGTCCTTTATGACGTCTGGCAAGAGTGCCGGTGGAGAAGCCATTTGCTCCTAGTGACTCTGGGAGGGGCATTCCACCCCTGAGGACCTGTGGGAAGAGTGGAGGGAAGAAACCCTAGTTGCTGATAGCATCTTGAGTCTCACTTTTTGGATCTTGGCAAAGGACCTCAGATTACAAGTATAGCCATAACAGGTTGAATTGTATCCCACCCCACCCCACCCCATCCCACAATAAAAAGATATATATCTACCCAGAGTCTATGAATGTGACCTTATTTGACTAAAGGGTCTTTGCAGATGTAATTAACTGAAGACTCATTGAAAAGAGATCTTACTTGACTTAAGGTGAGTCTCAAATACAAGGACAAGAGTCCTACTAAGAAGAAGGGGAGGGACTTCCTCGGTGGTTCAGCGGTTAAGAATCCACCTTGCAATGGCAAGGGATGTGGGTTCAATCTCTGGTCAGGGAAGTAAGATCCAGCATTCAGTGATCAGCTAAGCTCGACTGCCACAGTTAGAGAGGCCGCAAGCCACGGTAAAAGTTCCTGCATGACGCAATGATGATGGATCTCGTGTGCGACAACTAAGGCCCAATGCCCCAAACAAATAAATGTTTTTTTGAAAAGAGTGGGGCAACAGAGATGTGTAGCAGGAAGGTCTCATGAAGATGGAAGATGGAGGCAGCCTGGGAGTGATGCCTTTAAAAATGAAGGACACCGAGGACCACCAGGAGCTCCTGAGGAGCTGGGAGGGAGGCAGCGGGCAGATCCTCTCTCAGAACCTGCAGAAGGAATTCACTCTGCTCAGACCTTGGATTTGTACTTCTGGCCTCTAGAACCTCAAGGGAATAGAGAGAGAGCTGTGGTTTTAAGCTGCCCGTTTGTCTGCGGTCATTTCTCGTGGCAGCCCCAGGAAATGAACACACTGTCTGTAATTGGTGTTCTGGCCACTTCCATCTCTATGAGAATTTTAAGTGAATGTAATATTTCCTTCCCCAGGTTTCTGTACTTGTATTGCATATCTGAAACACAGGTTCATTTTAGCAGGTAGATTTCTGTTGGCTATAGGATGCCTCTGTGTTCTGTAGCCCTGTTTACAACACCTCAGACCTCAAGGGCACCTTAGTATGGCTTCTGCCTTAGGTCAGGTTCCCTGAAGCAGAGCCTGAGGCAGGGTTTCAGATGCTTGTGGCTAATTGCAGGAATGAGCTTCTGGAAACACCTTTAACAGGAGAACCAGGAGCGAGATAAGAAAGGAGTAGGTGAGAAAGGATCTGGTCTCAGCTAAAGCCTGGCCAGCCCTGGTCCAGGGGTGGGAAGTGGAAGGGAGCTATGGAGCATATATCACATCCCCCACCAGACTCCTTGCTGGGTAAGGACAGCACACCAGGCGGGTAGTGCCAGGCAGAGTTAGGAAAATAAGCTGTGGGTCCTTATCGAGGAGTTTGGTATTTGGAGATTATGGAAGCTACGAGAAAGTGGGATGTTTCTGTAAAGTTTTAAGGCAATCCAGCTCAAGGTTGGATCTCAGATACTAGAACTAGACCACTCCCCAAGCTCTAACTTTGGGCAAGTTGCTTGAAGTGCATTTGCCTCAATGTTGTCATCTGGAAAATGGAGTTCTAAGGTGCTTGTGAAAATCAAAGGGAGATAGTGAAATGCTCAGGTCAGTGCCTGGCCCGTGGTGTGTGCTTGGAGAGTTTTAGCTGCCAAGAGCCTAGAAGGGTGCCTCGGCTTTTGCAGGAGCCCCGTAAGCATCTGCCGAACAAGACCTTGTGTCGTGTTGTGCAACTTCACACACACACTTTACATTCGAGGACTTTATGTCTTTGTGTTTGTTTTAATATGAGTTTTCTTTAAATGCACATTATTCAGGTAGTTGCTCCAGGAGAGTGTGTCTGGTTGACATTCTGTGTGGCCTCCTGGGGTCCTTGTGGGTTCATGGGATGTGATCTCTTCTCTGTGCTTGATGCATCCAGCTGAAAAAGAGGACTTAGGATGGGATTTCGGAGGTCCAGTCTTGGTCTACAATGACATGTTTCACATATGTTAAAAGATCTTCAAGGTCAGGGCTCTTTTTTTTTATGCCAGAGATGGGGAAGCGGGCCAGGCCATGGTGGCGGGTTTACATGTTGCTGTCCAAAGCTCTTCTAATGAAGTAGGAGTGCTCATAAAGTCCAGGATGAAAGCATGAAAAAAGTTAGAAGATCCAGGCTGTAAATCTCTGCTCACAGTGGTAGACCTTCTGATACTCAACTAGTGGGATGAGGTGTCAGTGTATTTTTTTTCTGTCTCACAGTTAGCCATTTCTCTAAAAATATAGCCTCATTGTGTGTCTCGTGGAATGTTACGATGGGATTGAGTAATAAAAGAAACGTCATTATAAATGTGTGTAATGGAAAAAAGGAGGTTGCCATGGGAACCTTGACTCTTAATTTCCAGAAATTTCTGAGTCTGATTCATGAACTTAATGTTTCAAGGACCTAGCTGTTGTACTAACACAGACAGAATGCCATTTTAGATAGCACCTTTCTATCTAAAAATCCCCAAATGCTTTTTAAAGCATTCTGAGATATTTTGTCAAGGCCATGGTTTTTCCAGTAGTCATGTACAGACGTGAGAGTTGGATCATAAAGAAGGCTGAGCGCTGAAGAAATGATGCTTTCAAACTGTGGTGCTGAAGAAGACTCGTGAGAGTCCTGTGATAGCAAGGAGATCAAACCAGTCAATCCTAAAGGAAATCAACACTGAATATTCATTGGAAGGACTGATGCTGAAGCTGAAGCTCCAATATTTCAGCCACCAGATGCAAAGAGCCGACTCATTGGAAAAGACCCTGACGCCGGGAAAGATTGAAGGCAAGAAGAGAAGGTGATGACAGAGGGTGAGATGGTTAGATGGCATCACTGACTCAACAGACATGGATTTGAGAAAACTCCGGGAGATAGTGAAGGACGGGAAACCTGGAGTGCTGCATTTCCATGGGGTCTCTAAGAGTTGGACACGACTGAATGACTGAAAGACAACAATGAAAGAGATAATTTGATGGTTTACGGTAAAGCACTTAATTGACACCAGTTCAGTTCAGTCACTCAGTCATGTCCTTGACATCCATACACATATGGATAAGCAAAAACAAGGACTCCAACTTTCCCATGGTGATACTGCATGCCAGAGCACACATACAAGCAGACTTCTGTATGTGGGGTTTTAGCAAAGTTCAAGCTTTTTCAAGTTGCTCCCTGGATGAGAAGCATTCTGTGTGTCCTTCTGCAAACCTGGAAGACACACAGCTCCTGAATGAGTCCTAGGTCTTTCCTCACAACAGAACTAAACTTTTGATAAAAGTGGAAGTGTTAGTCGCTCAGTCATGTCCAATTCTTTGTGTCCCTTTACAGTCCCCATGGACTGTAGCCTGCCAGTCTCCTCTATCCATGGGGTTTCCAAGGCAAGAATACTAGAGTGGGTAGCCATTCCCTTCTCCAGGGGATCTTCCCAACCCAAAGATCAAACCCCAGTTTCCTGCATTGCAGGCACAGTCTTTGCCATCTGAGCCATCAGGAAAGCTCTAAACCTCTGATAAGAGGTTCCCAATCCAAACCCAGAAGCTCTTGAGACCTGTTTTTGGAAGAAGTAGATCAAATTAGACAGGGGAAGAAGCAAAGAAAAGTGAAAGAGAACTGAGAGGGTTCTTGGTTCACAAACTACCTCCATGTGCCTTTGGAGATTTAAGAAGGAACTTCAAGTTGGGCTCTCATGTCTGGGGGTGACCATGACTGTTTTTTTTTTTTCTCTAGGAAGCGCCTTGACCGTCCACATGGGCAGCCTTTCAGAAGCTAGTCTAGGGACTCTAAGGTTCGAGCATGGTTTCAGGATGGCTATGATTGTTCCAGCAAATTCTAAGCATGTGTGTTCCCGTGATGTCCAGCCATCAATGAGGCAGGGACAATGGTTTGGGCAAGAGGCTGACCCCCTGATCCACAGCAGGATGGCTGTTCAGTGACAGTCTGGCTTCTTCTCCCCAGTTTGACTGGGAGGCAAATACAAACTGCTCCTGGGAGACAGTAGTATGAAATGCCCTGCTCAGGGTATCTATAATTCATCTGCTTCAGAAATTCCTGCTCTGGAGCCCACAGCATCTAGAGAGGGATTCCAGAGCCAGGAATCCAGAAGAATCAGGAGCCAGGAGCAAATATTCCATGAGACACATGGACATTTAACTGACTCATGAGCCATGCTCGAGGTACATTATCATCCCCTGTAGGCTACCTGGGGACATAGCAGGCATGTGTGCTGGGGCCTCCCACACCAGAAATACCCATGGAGGCGCTAAAAAGGTGATGCACTGGAATGACACTGTTCTATGTTTTGAGGGTAGGTGGACCAATCAGGGAGGGGGCAGGAAGGCAGCTGGTCCTTGAAAAGGCAGGTGTCAGAAGCAGAGGCCTTCCTGCCAGGAATAGCTGGAAACTCAGAGACACTCCCAGGACTTGTAGTATTTGATTTAGAGGAGCTGGGAAATCCTCTATCTTCTCAATTAGTACATCTTGAATGTCTGAATAAAGGAATGAGAGCCATCATTAAAACATAAGGAATTAGAAATTAAAAATGTAGACATATGTGTACTGTGTTGGGCATCCCCAGTGGCTCAGCAGTAAAGAATCCGCCTGCAATCCAGGAGACATAAGAGACACAGGTTCGATCCCTGGGTCGGGAAGACCCCCCTGGAGGAGAGCATGGCAACCCACTCCAGTATTCTTGCCTGGAGAATCCCATGGACAGAGGAGCCTGACAGGCTACAGTCTATGGGCTCGCAAGAGTCGGACATGACTGAGTGACTAAGCACAGCTTTGGTGTCAGCCTGAAGATGGCATTTCAGTGATCAGACCAGGGGTTTTCTAGTCCCACGGTTGTCCCATTTTAATCCAATCCTCCCACCCTCTCCCTCTTACTTACTAAGGGGTCCCCACCCCTGCCAGACACTTGCTGAGTTTAAGGAGCTGTGGGGATCCCGAGGAGGCCGTTATAACATTTCCTCTGAAGACCCCACACCTAACTTGGTGAGGTCCTCACCCAGGAACCTTTCTTTCGTCCTCCCGGACAGGACAGCGTGAACCCAGACTCTCTTTCCTGAGACATTTACATCCCTGAGGTCAAAGCCCCTGCAAGAACCCCGGACTCTTCTCCTCACCAGGAAAAATGTGTGGGTCCCTTGAGCCTCTCCCCAGGGCTGGTCCCCCACCCTCTTTCATCCGAGACCCCCTCCTTCAGACAGACGAAGGGTTGCCAGGGCGTTTTCCAGTGCGCTGCTCAGACCTGGAGGTAGGTGTGAGAGGTCTGTAGGTGGACGTCCAGGGCGGCCCTCCTTCCGGCTTTGGCGACCTTCTCCCGCCGGGCGCGAGGGCCCCAGGGCTGTGCGGGCGCACGCGTGCCGGCTCGTGGGCGAGCCCAGCCCGGCAGGCGCGCGGCGTCAGCCAGAGCCCCCTGACGATTCCTGCACTTCCCGATTCCCTGTGATGCGTTAGAGAGACAAGGAGGCAAAGCCGGCTGATACAATGGTGATTTCCTCGGGACTCCAGGACTGAATTAATTGTGTACACCTTGAGGAACGAGTGGAGGAAACAATAGGAAAGCTCCCTTTAAAGTCGTCTTATTAAGGGAGAAGCAGCCTGGCCTCTCTCTCGCAGGGAACCTCCGATCTGCCTTATCAAACACAAGGTGCTTGCCAGATGCAACAGGTTCCTTCCTCCAAAGCTGTGTTCTTACATTCTCACACCCCCTGTAGGCTTTGAAATCAGTGTTCAAAGTGGACTTTCTGAATTCATGAAAACCCACAGGTCTGTAATCCATCCCTAATGGAAGTCAAACATGACACCGGCGAGATAAAACACGGTGGCCTCCCCCTCTGTTCACAGTAGGTGTCTGCGGATAATAAATATTTTATTTTACTACAAAAACAAATAACTAAACATACCCCCTGTGTTTGTTCTGAACTCGACAGTAGCTTTTGTGAGTTTACTCTATTTCAAAGCGGAGCAAGGAAACCAGAGCGTCACGTCGGCAACTGGGTGCGCATGCAAAAGGAAACCAAAGCTGCTTTCATTCTCTACAAACCGAGTATTACAGGATGCCAGCCTGTGCCCCTATGTGGAGGGCCTTGTTGGCCCTCTTCGGCCAAGTCCTGGTTTGGGGAGCAAAAAGGAGCCATCACAAAAACAGGCAAAGAGCAATGATGTTTGGCATTCATTCTCTCTTGACTTAAGTGGTTATGATCAACTCTCCATAACCAACCTTCACCAAGAAAATATCAACACGTTGACTGACTTGGTGCCCTGTGAATTTCACCTTCCTATACCCAAGATGCATCTGTTCTGTGTCCTCTGGTCCTTCCAGAACAGAGAAAGATGAATCAAATTCTCAGGCTACCAGTCTCCAGGAGTATTCAAGACCGACTTCAAAGAAAATCGCCTTGTTCCATGGTCTCCATCAGGCTGTAGCAATACTATAATGATAGTATTTTAATGGTTTCAAGAAAGTACTTCTGATAAACTACAAGCTTGAAATCAAATCGGTGATTGAGTGAGTACAGTGGGCAATACCGGACATTCGTCCTTTGATGCTGCTAACTTTATGACTGTTTATGATTTGTCTGCTTTGTGAATCTTCTGAGTTGGTAACAACACTGATAATTCTTCTGGAATATTATTTGACCTTCTGCTTCTCTGGTCACGTTGCTATGACTTAAAGGTTGAGGGAAGATTTTCATGAAACTAAGTCTCCAGTGCATTTGTGTAAGCAGTGGCCACATGGAATACAGTCCCTGGAACACACGGCGACCAGAGTTAGGGAAGACTTAGGCCAGGTCTGGGTGAAAAGTATTGGCAGTAGCATTATGTTATTTAGTCTTCATCTTAGTCTTCCTGTCCCACCATTTCTTCTGGTTTCAGAGTATACAGATCTGTGTGAATTCTCAGAGCCGTACAGAAGAGCAACCCAACAGAGTGTCAGCAGGGCATATCCTCAAAACCTCTGCTCTACCTCTGTAAGATTGACTGTGCATGTCAACTCAGAGGGTGTTTTTGGATGAGATTAGCATGCAATTCAAAGAACTTTGAATAAAGCAGATTGCCCTCCCTCATGTGGTGGGCTGCGTCCAACCAGTTGAAGGCCTGAATGAAACAAAAAGATGGACTTTCCTGAGCGGGAGGGAATTCTCCGGCAGACTGCCTTCAGATTGAACCTGCACCAGAGGCTCTCTTGGGCCTCTAGTCTGACAGCTCACACTGCAAATTGGGTCTTGCCAGTCTTTACAATTGTGTAACCCAACCCTTTATCATAAATCTCTTTCTCTTTATATACACGTTTTATTGGCTCTGTTTCTCTGGAGAACACTGACTAATATGACCTCCCAGCCAAACCCAATAAGAATTAGATGCTATCTAATAAGAATAACACAGTTGCTGGCTTATCCTTAGTGGATTCTACTTAAGGCTCCAGGAGCCCAAGGAAATGTCTATTTTGATTTTACTGAGCTATGTCTCAGTGCAATGCACCCCCTGCCCCAGCCTTTATTCACCCAGTGTGTGACACAGTGAAGATCATACCATTTTGAACTCACTGCAACCAGTTGCTACTGACATCAGTGACGTGTTTTGCTGAGTGTTTCTTTAAAGGGCACTTCACAAGAGAGAGAAAGCTACTCTGACTCTTTTTAAAGGAAAGGATATAGAAATTATTGTGCTGCATTTTTACAATGGCTCCTCTGAAGCTCCATTTCAAATCTGGTGTTGAAGTACAGAATCTATATAGTTTCTTACCACAAACATGTTATTTCTCCTCCTTTCCTTGTCAGCATTGCCTTTTCCCACTTTGTTCTCTTTTCCTTTTTTCCCCTACTTTGTTTTCCGTCTCCAAGTGGCTGACATGATTTGGGAGAGAAGGGGTAGAAAGAAGTAACAGTGGCTACAGCTCGTGCTTGGGGTCCTCCCTTCATCCTTCCCACTCTTGTTCTCATCCTGGGACTATTGCTGTGGGCTCTGCTCCATGGATTCAGCCAACAGGACTCCGGACAGGACATCAGAGGGTGGTTGGACGGAAGAATCAGGGTGGTTGCTCTCCCTGTGAGGTGCCTCAGGCTGGCTGTGTCCCCCGACGGGACCTCCCTGTTCTGCCAAGCTAGGGTCTGACCTGATCTATCTCCCTGCGTCCCACATCTGGCCACTGTTCCCCCTCCTCATTCATCTGGGCATCAAGGTAGTAATGGCTCTATTGTGGGGAGTCCTCACAGTATCCCCCATAGTTTCCAGCTCCCCCCAACCCCCACATCCCTGTAATTAGATCCTCTGTCAATAAGCTCTCCTTGAATTGGCTTTGCAGGGGCAGCAGTGGTAAGTGAACTAGATGGAGGTTTTCCCCAGAGGCCTGGGGAAAATGTCTCTGCCCAGGGCTGCCTGGGGGCATGATGGACCAAGGGCCCCAAAGAGACCTAGGTGTCCTGCAGTTCCCTGCCTGGCAGCTGGCTGGACGATTGTATCTGGAGGGGACCCTTTGCAGAAGGACCACCGTTCAGCCCGCTGTAGGCCAGTTCTCCCTTGCTTCAGATGGGCTCTGATACGGGGAAGAACAGTCTGCTGGACAGCATCTCTGCTGGACGGCTGGGCCACACAGAAAGGTGTCTAATGGCACACAAAGACCCTGTGTGTACCTGGCCACTTGTTCCTCGTGTGGATTGGTCTGAGCGGAACTGGGTCCCAGTGACTGTCCTAAGTTCCCTGAGCAGACTGGCCCACACAGTCTGTTGGTTCTATGTGTTTAACTAAGACCCTAAATATTCCTTTAATACAGTTTGGGGAACTTTTTTTATGTGTTCCGGTGGTTTATATCATCATTCTTACTGTACTAAAATTTACATGCCCTTTTAAAAAAAAATAATATTGTCATGTAAATTTTTGTAAGCTCCAGGGTTATTTTATGACCCATAAACTGAGACAATATATTAAAATCTTGGAAGAATTTAATATCAGCAGCAGATTATCCTAAAAGAAGAAAAACCCACACCTAATTCCTGGATATTATAGGGACAGAGGCATATCAAGTATGTTAAAAGCTTTAATAGCTGTTAGTAAATTTTACTGCTGCTGTCAATAACCCCATAATATATTGGGCTAGTTAATAGGTCAATGGAACATATTTATATCTTGCTATAAACTGTTTACCCAAGAACAAACTAATTTCTAATGATAATGAAACACGGAGTCAATAAATATTAATTTTAGCATTTCTAATTTAAATGCAGTTTTTTACCTCTGCCATAAATGTTGGGCTGGCAGCATTAAGATATATATTATTGGTTTTGTGTACCAAGGGCAAGTGTGTGAAGACCTTGCTGTGATACTTGCCTGTAACACAATGTTTGTGAGTGATGCTGCCTTCAAGGTATGCGATTCTTCATTTTGCTGTTAAATCCATGATTTTACTAAGGACGCATCTAAAATTTTTGTTCAGCCCTTATCCATTTTAATGTATCTTTAAAAAACAAGCTTATTTTAAATGCATCTTTTAAAATGGTGCCTTTTAAAATCATGGCATGTTCTTACACTGAATACATTTTGAATTCCCAGATAAGTTCTTTTCTTGATTCTAATGACTTTCATTCAATTAATTCAGTTTTACATTAACTACAAAACCCAGCAGAACTGAATCTCCGTTTCTGCAAAGGGCCTGTTTCCGGGAAAGAAACACAATGCCATAAACTGTGGGTGGTGTTTCCAGTGGGTTAGAGAGGTGAGGGGGTGAACGGTTCATGATGAGTCCTTCTGTGAAACAGTCAGCCTTGGAAAGGAGATGTTTCTGAGACCTTTTCATCCCGCGGGGTCTCCTGAGAAAGGGTACATGTGCACACAAACGCACATGGAGAGGATCTGACCGTGGCTCTGTTTTCAAGGCAGAGGAGATGTTAGTCCCTGGTGGACAAGGGTTTATAGGCCTCCCTCTGCTTGGCACGTTACTGGGGCACAGCAGCCATCTGTCCGTCTACCCTTCTGTCCATCTGCCTGTTCCTGCCACTGACGTTGCCTGAGTTAGCTCTCCACTCAGAGCCCTTCTCACCCTGCTGAGTTTCATCTCTTCTAACAAATTCTTCCAAGGCTGCTGGTGGGAACTGAACTGTGCCACCCACATAGCCCCCAAAACTCACATATTGAAGCCCTAATCCCCAGTACTTGAGAGCATGATTGTAGAATGAATGGGCCTTTAAAGAAGTAATGTAGGGAAAATGAGGCCAGAGGAAGCTCTGATTCGAGATGACTAATGCGCTTGTAAGAAGAGAAAGAGATCCCAGGGATGCGGGTACAGAGACAGAGGACCCTGTGAGGACGCAGCAGCCCCCAGCAAGCCAAGGAGAAAGAACCCAGGAGAAGAACGCCCTGCCTGCCTTGATCGTGGACTTCCAGCCTCTGGAACTGTGAGAAAGTAAATTCTGCTGTTAAAGCCACTCAGCGTGTGATATTTTGTAATGGCAGCTCTAGCAGACAGATACACTTGCTAAATCATGAATGCGAAATTTTAATTGTAAGAATATATCACTCTAGTTTTGAGAAAAGTGTAAGTCAGAAATATTTCCATCAAGAAGCCAGGGTTTCTCAGCCTTGAAACTGTGGACATTGAGGGTGGGAATGTTTCTGTGTGGTAGGGCCGTTCTGTGCGATGCAGAAAATTTAGCAGCATTCTGGCCTTGCCCCACTAGACGCCAGGAGCATCACATGGCTCAGGACAATCAAACGTGTCTCCCCACATCACCCGGTTGAGAATTGCTGAGATCCAACTATACCGAAGACTGCAGACCCCATGCACGTGTGCGTGTGCACGTGTGAGCAGGTGTGTGTCCATGTCTGTGAGAATGCAGTGCTATGCGCATTCATCTTGTAAACAACAGAGGCGCGGATCACAGACCCAGCAGGAAGGGCTTGGCCCAGGGCCGTGGACGCCGGAGGCACTGACGCCCCAGGACAGGACGTTGCCCTTCTCCCTCTGCGCAGCCCAGAGCCACCCCCTCCCTGGTTTCCCTGGGAGGACAGCGCGGCTCAGGCAGGTTGGTGGCCATCAGGGAAGCCGGCAATCTTGCCGTGACCCCGTCCTGGGAGACTGGCCCTGTTTCCTGGCTCTGTGTCCGGTGGAGTTCACGAGCCCACTACACTCCTTCCAGCTGCCTCTAGCTCTGAGCCTGCCATCGCGTGCAGGCATGGAAAAAGTGAGAATGATCAGCTCGTCGTCCCTGGGGGAGCAGGTGTGGGGGCTGCAGGGAAGGCAGGCGTGACCCCAAGCAGGCAGGCTCCCTTCTGCCCCTCCCACCCTGCTCTTTGCTTTTGGAGCCTGGCATCCTCGCCCTGTGGTGTGGCCAACAGGGGGCCGGCAGAGCTCTGGAGGGGAGGGGTCAACGTGGTGACTCCCCTGCACCCCCACTGCAGGCCAGGAAGTGGCTACGTTTCCTGGAGTCCTTCTCCCATCGCCAGTGCCCAGTCAGGTGGGAAGGGTCCCCATCCTTGCTGTCCTGGGGCTTCATCACCCTTTCTGATTCCCCGCAGGTCTTCCCTCAAACGCCTGGTCTGTGTCTTCTGTAGCTGCTGGGACCTGGCTGGGGAAGACCCATCCTTGATTCCTACTGAGCTGAGTCTCAAGCCCATGGTTGTCGTTACCCTGTTTTGTAAAGGTCACTATTGCCTTCAATTTTCTATTTTATGTTTAAACTGACACAATTCCCCCAATTAATGTATTATATTAAAGATTAGACTTTAATAATCTAGTATTTTATTAATATATATTTAATATTTAATGCTAACATTTTATGTGGCATTCTCAGTCATATTACTCTAGTAAATTTTGCTAATAAAATTAATTCTTTTTTTCTATTTTACCTTTTGAATAGTAAAGATTATGGTGGAGTAAAAATAATTAGATTTCTTTGGGGTAAGTGATGAGGAGAAAAGATTTATTTCTCAGGAAATGATTTGCCCTCTGCATCCTCCTCTAATTCCCTAAACCTCCTGTAGGCATCTCACGTCCCCCAAACTGGCCTCGAAAGCCAGGTAAGGCATACATGCCAATGCTTCTTTGTTGATTTTTAAAATTTTAGAATTGGGAAAACCTTACAGAAAATCTAATGAGCCCTTAGTTTTACAGGTAAGAGAAGAGCAGCCTCCGTCATTCCACAAGCAAGAGGTACCTCTGCTGAGAAACCTCTCTTTCCTCCTCACCTCCTCCCTACACGTTAAGGTAGCTGGCACAAACCTTTGCATAATCTGATCTCTGAATCAGTAACTCTGTCACATAGCACACTGGAATATGCATGTCGCCTCGCCGTGGATGGGGCCTCGGCTCCTCTCCCTGTGGGACTGTTTGATGTGCTTCTTTTCATCCTACTTTCTCCTACAGGAGGGACTTTCCACAGGTCCATGTGAGGACCAGAGCATGTGGACACAGGTGATGCTCATGAGTTCCCACCAGAAGGTCCCCAGATTGTGGCGGGAGTTCTGCTCGTCATCTTGAGGGATCTCTCTACCCCAGAATCTGGGATCCTTGTGCCCTCCTCCCACTCTGCTCAGCGCCCCTTCCCCAGGTGGAATCCCACCCAGAATTAAGGGGAGATCCGACATGATCTGGAACTTTTCCTTTTTCACCCTTGTCAAAATTTGCTTACCCTGGGGGCTATCCATTCTATTGAGTTATCAGGCTGAAAAATGTTCTAGCATTCAGCGAAGACTTGGAGCTGGGAATTCCGACAACCTAGCATCTTGTAAGGTGATACTGATGACAAAGTCCTTACTGTGCCAGCTGTCTGCCAAGTTGTTACGTTAAACGAGCGCCACATCTCTAGTGATGGAAGGAGCGCGGCACAGCCACTGAGCTGGGGAGGTGGACTGTCTGCACATTTCAACAGTCCTGCGTCTGCATTTCCTGTGCGTGGGCTAAGTCACTTCAGGCGTGTCCGACTCTTTGCAACCCTATGGACTGTAGCCTGCCAGGCTCCTCTGTCCATGGGATTCTCCAGGCAAGAGTACTGGAGTGAGTTGTCATGCCTTCCTCCAGATGATCTTTCTGACCCAGGGATTGAACCCACGTCTCTTGTGTCTCCTGCATTGGCAGGCAGTTCTTTACCACTAGCGCCACACATTTCCTCTGGGTGGTGGAAAACCGAGCCTGGCCCCACCCTGCCTTCCCAGCCAGCCCTGGGGCTTTCAGATGCCACCAAGACCCCAACACTTCTTCTCTGGGAGCAAGCCTGCATCCCCACACCTCTGCTCGCTCTGTCTTTTCTGCCTGGAATTTTCCATTTCCCTCTCCTTCCCCATTTTGCTTCCTTACTTAATATGTGTTTTTTGTTTTTTTGTGTGTGTTTTTTAAATAATGGAGAGAAGAGAATCTATTCTCATCTCATAAAGAGAAGAACATCTATTTCCACCATGATTTTACACCCAAAGTTAATATTTTGCACTTAGCTTAGTTCTTTTTCATTGCACATTTTTTCATATTTTTTTAAAAAAACTTCATAATTTAATATTCATAGATGGATTTCAATGAAGAAAAAGAAGATTAAGTCCAGGGCCCTCAGGGTCCCCCAAACCTGGATCTGCCTTTGTTCATATTACCCATGAGTTTTCCCAAGGCATTAAATTCCCTTTATGAAGAGGACCCCAGAGGTGCAGAGTGGACCCCGGGGGTGAAGCCAAGTTTATTCCTTCAGTGCCAGCCCAGTATTCCATCAGAAATAAGACAGCCGGCAACACATTTATGCATTAATGTTTGTCCACATGTCTTATTATTTCCTTGGAAGAGACTTCCTGGAGGAGAATGATTCTGGAAAAGAGATGTATATCTCTGTTTCTCTGTGCTTGGGCATGTGTGCTAAGTCACTTAAGTTGCTTCTGACTCTTTGCGACCCCGTGGACTGTAGCCCACCAGGCTCCTCTGTCCATGGGATTCTCCAGGCAGGAATAACATACTGTGGTATATTTCTCTATGCTCATCAGCAAATCGCTTTCCCTGATGGACCTATCATTAGCATGATGACAATTCTACCCAACTCTCAGTATTTACAAATAAGTATTAATATTTTAAAATTCCTGCCATGCGTTTTTCTTTCTCTATCTTTATTTGATTACTTACAAGGCTGAACCTTTTAATAGCCACTATCCATTGGTATTTATATTTTGGAAAGAAAGAAACAAAGAACGTGAAGTCGCTCAGTGGTGTCCGACTCTTTGCAACCCCATGGGCTGTAGCCTACCAGTTTCCTCTGTCCATGGGATTTTCCAGGCAAGAGTACTGGAGTGGGGTGCCATTTCCTTCTCCAGGGAATCTTCCCGACTCAGGGATTGAACCCAGGTCTCCCGCGTTGCAGACAGATGCTTTAACACCTGAGCCAGCATTCTGAGTGTGCACTTCTTTTTAATCAACATTTGTGCACTTCTGAACTTCCCTGGTGGTGCAGTGGATAGGAATCCACCTACCAGTGCAGAGGACATGAGTTTGATCCCTGGTCTGGGAAGATCCCACATGCCACAGAGCAACTAAACCCGACCACCACAACTACTGAGCCCGGGGGCCCGAGAGCTGTGCTCCGCAAAAGAGAGGCCACTGCAGTGAGAAGCCCGAGCCCTGCAATGAAGAGCAGTCCTGGCTCACTGTAGCTGGAGAAATTCTGCTCGTAGCAACGAAGACCCAGGACAACCAAAACCAAAAGTTCTTTGATCTTTCACATTTAAGTTTGTAATCCCTTGGAATACAGTTTTGTTATAGGGTGAGTTAGTGATCCAGTCAATTTTTTTTTCAATATAGATGCCCAGTTTTCTCAGCATTGTTTTTGAACATTTACCCATTGTTTTGCAACTGCATTTTGGTCAGCAGTCGGTCGTCATATATGTATAGTAGTAGTAGTGTTAGTTGCTTAGTTGTGTCTGACTCTTTAAGACCCCACGGACTGTAGCCCGCCAGGCTCCTCTGTCCATGGAATTCTCCAGGCAAGAATACTGGAGTGGGTTGTCATTTCTTTCTCCGGGAGATGTTCTGAACCCAGGGATTGGACCTGGGTATCCTGCATTGCAGGTAGATTCTTCATCATCCGAGCTACAGGGAAGTCCCTCATATATACACTGTATTAATAACCAGCCAATTTCAGGGAAAGTAAATCTTCCCATTTGTTCTTCTTTTGTAAGATCACCACTTTAAATTTCTGTATGGATATTTAAATCAGCTTTCCAATCAGTCCCCAAAGGCAGCCTCTGTGGCATCACTGGACTCCCACTCAGAATCCACTGATGTGATACTAATGTATCATCCAGTTCACAAAACCTGTGTTTTCGTTTGGCCTGTTAGCCCAGTTGTCCAAAGAGTAAGTCTACATTATTCACCTCTCCTGTAACCTAATTTAGTAAGTTTAAAAATTTCTTTTGTAAATCTTTCCCATGTTAAGTATAGTATTTCTATGCCGTTGTTCAGTCGCTAAGTCATGTCTGACTCTTTGCAACCCCATGGACTGCAGCACGCCAGGCTTCCCAGTCCTTCACTATCTCCTGGAGTTTGCTCAAATTCATGTCCATTGATTCAGTGATATCATCCAACCATCTCATTCTCTGTTGCTCCCTTCTCCTCCTGCCCTCAATCTTTCCCAGCATCAGGGTCTTTTCCAATGAGTTGGCTTTTCACATTTCTATGTACTCAAATTTTAAAATAACCCTACCAATGATAACTTTAAAATTTTGCTTAATGGGACTGTATAACTATATATAATGACTTTGTGTATTACCTCTCTTCCTATAAAAAGTTTGAGGGTCACTTATTAACTTATTAATTAATCTAAAAATCCTTTTGGGTCATTGATATACACATTTATTATTTAATTTTTATTATTTTCAAAAATGATAGTTTTCTTTCTTCCTTTCCAGAGAATCTTTTAACTTTTCTGTCCTGCCAAGTGCACTGGTGAGAAATTTCAGTACCATTTGCAAAAGAAATGGGCGTAGTGGGCATCTTGATGTGGCTCTTCATCATTTAGTCTTCTGAATGATTTTTAGAATAATTGTTTTCAGCCTAAATAACACTCCACTGAAATTCTAATAAGGATTGCACCTTGGCACCTGTAATAGTAATAGGTGTAATCTTCACAACAAAAAGCAAATATTTCCATTTATTTATGTCATTCTAGGAATGTTATAACATTTTCTTCTTTTGTTATCAATGTATTCCTTACAGGTGTAATCTTAAGTTGCTCCTTTTTTTTTTCTGGCTTTACTTTCTAATATGAGAGGGATATAAATTCCTAAGTATATTCTAACTGGTTATTGCTATGTTTACAAGGCTTTTAGTGCTTGTATATTTGCTTTGCACATTCCTAAAATTTTATTCTGTTTCCCACTTGATTCTTTTGGGTTTTCTAAGTTAACTTAATTTTTTTGGCAAATACATGTTTGTCTTCTCTTTGCAACAGTTATACCTCTTAGATCTGAAATATGTAGAAAAACTTATTTTAAAAACTTTCAAGTGATTTGAGTCTTTTACTATTCTTATGTTATTTATTGATATTTCTAACGTTATCAAATATTTGCTTATAAGGTTTCTGTCCTTTGAAATCTATTAAAGTTTATTTAGGTTTTCTTCTGGGACTTTGTGTATGGCCTGTATAGGTGTTTGTGTGTGATTAAACTTGTTAATTTTCTTAATTAAATCCTCTATAAGTTCACATTTGTTGCCTACTTGTTTTTCCAATGCTGGAGAAATTAGATTAATGCTTCCCTCTCTGACTGTGGTTTCATAAATTCATTTTTATTTATAATTATTTTCTCAATACAGTTTGAGTTCACTATTAATATTTACTGATTATAGGATGATGACAGTTTTTCCTTCTCAGGCTATTTAAGTTGTTATCACTGTCAAATATATACTCATTTGCCCTATTTAAATCTTTTTGCCTTGAATTATACTTTCTCAGTTAAGACTAGTGCTGCATTTACTTTTCTTTTTGTTAACATTTGATTGTTTGATTCTTTACAGATGTCTGTGTCATTTGATTTAGCGTGCATGCATACGCAAAGCTGTACCGTGTGTAATGTGGGTTTGCTCAGCTGCAAATCTTTTAAAATAAAATGAATCAGTTACGGTTATCATCACTGACATATTTTGGCCTTTTTTCCTGTCCCCTATCTTTTGATTTGTTTTCTATTTTATAATAAAACTGAATTTTAATTATTTTGGTTAAACTCTGGCCCCACCCCTCAGCATCACTGACGCAATGGACCTGAGTTTGAGCAAGCTCCAGGAGTTGGTGATGGACAGGGAAGCCTGGCGTGCTGCAGTCCATGGGGTCACAAAGAGTCGGACATGACTGAGCAACTGAACCGAACAATCCCACAGCAGCCCTTGGGTTGCACTGGAGAACGATGGCTACACCCACTGCCTCCAGCTGTGTTGGGACCTTGGGAAATGTGAGTTTGGGGGCAGCCTCTTGCCGATTCTCTTCGGACTGTGCAAGCACCAGGAGAAATCCCTATGGTGCTCCTAGCAAGTGCTTGAACCTATGAAACTTCTCCTTTCCCAAGATTGTTGTCTCACCACTGGGGAATCCTGGGCCATTTTTAATGAAAGCAACAAGAACAGTGTTAATAAAGTCAGCATTGTCTCAAGAACTCACCCTTATTTACTGAAAGACAATGGCAGAACTCCCTGCTCAGCTAAGATGAAACAGGCAAAAGTACATTTACATCAATTCAATCTGATCTTTGTGGTTAATTATAGCATGTTTTTCACTAGATCACTTCCTACCCACCAAGTATTGGGCCATTCATTAGAAAGAAAGATCAACTCTGAATATTCTTTGAAAGTACTGGTGCTGAGGCTGAAGCTTCAATACTTTGGCCACCTGATATGAAGGGCTGACTCATTGGAAAAGACTCTGATTCTGGGAAAGATTGAAGGCAAAAGGAGAAGAGGGCACCAGAGGATGAGATGTTTGGATAGCATCACTGACTCAGTGGACATGAGTTTGAGCAAACTCCAGGAGATAGTGGAGGACAGAGGAGTCTGGCTTGCTGCAGTGCATGGGGTTGCAAAGAGTTGGACATGATTGAACAACAATAACATAATTTAACTGAGAAGAACACCTCAACATGTGTAATCAATTCAGCCTCCTCTGGGTCCTGGAGGCAGCAGAAGCTCTGTGAAAGACAGTATCAATAATTACCATTAATAAAAGTCAACTTCTCTGAGAAAAATGTTGGTGCAAAGGTTTTCATTCCCTCATATTAGTACTTTAATGAGTCTAGCCACAAGGACAGAGTGATTGGTGTCGAGAGGTCTTTCATGTCAATTTCAACTCTGCTACCAGCTAAACCTCAATTTCCTTATCAGTACAATGGGCATAATAGTCTCTGTCTTGTGAGCACGTGGGGTTTATTAAATTCTATTCCACTTGAAGGTAATTAGTAAGTGATCAGACATATTGTTGACTCTCAATAGAAGCTCCATTTTCCAGTTTCCATTGTTACCCCATCTATTTGTAGTGAAGTGATGGGACCAGATGCCAAGATCTTAGTTTTTAAATTCAGGAGAGCAATAATTTCTTGGTCCCATTGCTATCTTCTCTCCATAGAGGAGAGCCATGGAAGTGGTGTTATATGCTCACCTGCTTTTGGACACCTCCAAAGTGCAGCAGGACTGGGGACTGAAGAAGGGTGAGATTGCTGTAAGCGACTGCTACTAGGTGACAAGGATGAGAAGCTCCCAGGCCAATCGTGTGAGCTACCTGCACATCCTAAATAAAGATACACTTTCCTTGCATCAACACAGGAACCAGGGCTGATGTAATCAAAACCTACGCTGACTATGCTGGAATTTTCATCTGGACTGAGGGATTACATGCTAACCTCCAATACTAACCAATTTAGACTTCTATCTACAGAGATAAGCACAGTTTCAAACACAAAATAAACAGGGTTCCAAATATTAAAATGAGGCACTGTACTAACACTCCAGAAAAATTCCAAGGACACAAAATTAACATAAAAAACAGAGATGTAAATATTGTCCTCTGAGGGTCCTCATTATTCTTATTTCAGAGAACATACACCCACAAAAATTAAAAACATAATAATTCAAAAGAAAAATTGGAATTTTAGAAATACAATATGGTATTACCAATGTAGACCAATAGGAAAGACAAAAAAGAAAACATCAACAGTCTAGCTAAATAATAGAACAGACATGGCTGGAGATAAAATCAGTGAGATGGAAAACCTCATCAAGGGATTTTATCATACTGCACTGTAGTAGGATGAAAATCTGGGGGAGGATACAAGGGGAAAGTCAAATGCTATGAAGTACGTATCCAGCTCTAGAAGCCCAGCATCTGTCTAACCAGGGTTAAGCCAAAAAAAAAAAAAGAATGGAAGGAAAATGAGCAAACATTAAGAGAAAATTTCTAGAAGTGAAGAATTTCTTAGATCCTGTTATAAAATACACCCCACCTCGATGCCTTAGTGAACTTTTAGAATTGCAGGATGTGCCAGATATTATTCCGTGACTCCTAGTATCAGTCTGGTTCTTCTCAGTTCTGTCCCACACACTGTGAGTGAGTGCTAAGTCACTTCAGTTGTGTCCGACTTTTTGTGACCCTATGGACTGTAGCCCACCAGGCTCCTCTGCCCATGGGATTCTCCAGGTAGGAATATTGGAGTGGGTCTCCATGCCCTCCTTCAAGTGATTGAACCTGGTCTCTGGTATCACCTGCATTGGCAGAAGTGTGAATTGTAAGGTGTGCCCGATATTATTTCTTGACTCCTGGTATCAGTCTGGTTCTTTTCAGCTCTATCCTGCACTGAGGGAGCTAAAATTCTTTGATTTATGCTTAGGAGACTCCCTGGTCAGCAGATTTCAGTTCGATGCCTGAGACTCTAGTTGAGGGTGCTGATGAGAAACAGAAATTGTCTCCAGTAGCAGCAATGGGCTGGAGTGTGGGCTCTGGCAGACAGCACTTGGGGACTTCTGGAAACAGACATATGGATGCTTTGGGCTTGTGGTTGTGGCTTGGTTGCTAAGTCATGTTCAGCTCTTTGTGACCCCATGGAGTGCAACGTGCCAGACTTCCCTGATCACTCTCTCCCAGAGTTTGCTCAAACTCATGTCCATCGAGTCGGTGATGCATCTAACCATCTCATCCTCTGCCACCTTCTTCTCCTCCTCCCTTCAATATTTGTCACCATCAAGGTCTTTCCCAGCAGCAGCAAAGGGCTGGAGTGAGGGTTCTGGCAGACCGTGCTGGGGCTTCTGGAAACAGACATATAGACGCTGGGGCAGTTACGGTCGTTGTGAAGCAACTCTGCAATTGCTGTCCTATCTGAATGCCTGAAGCATTGGCAGTCCCTCTGGTCCTCTCTCAGTGGGTGTGAGAGCCTTCAGCCTTCTTCATTAAATTCCTTCCCACTTGAAATACTTAGAAAGTAACCTGGTTTTCTGACAGAACCCTAACTGATACACAAGGAAAATGAGAAAATACTAAAAGCTAACCAAGACAGAGAAAATAGACAAAAGTTATCAGCACAAAAATTAAATAAGACTGGTGTCAAAATTCTAGCTTGTATCATGGGAGACAAAGAAATTGGTGGAGCAATGTCTTCAAAAAGACATTTTGAACAAGAATTCTCTGCCTATTTAGATTATTATTCAAACTAAAATCAAAGACAAAAAAATGCATTTTTACTCTTGAAACCCTTGAAAACACCACTGTCTTTTAAGGACTCTCAAGGCTGTACTCCAGCCAAATAAAAATGTGGATTTTATAAAACAAATATATGAGATAAAAGAAGTGGTGATGAGGGAGCAGCAGGGGATGAGATGGTTAGATGGTGTCACTGACTCAGCAGACATGAATCTGAGCAAGCTCTGGGAGATAGTGGAGGATAGAGGAGCTTGGCATGCTGCAGTCCATGGAGTCACAAGGACTTAGATGCAATGTAGGGACTGAACAACGACAACAACAACAAAATTAGCAAAACTACTATGAAGCATTTTATAGCCTATTTTAGTATACTTTGGGTAATATGACTGAACATTTTTCTTGCATTTATTAATAATTAATTACTAAAAAAGAAGAATAAGAATAATTTTGAAAAAAATATAAGTGCTTTCATTTAAATTTAGGATATGGGGAAAAGACAAGTGGGCAAAGCTTTGCCTTATTTAGGGGAAGGGTAAAATTATGGTTAAGAATTGTCAGTGTTGATATAAAACACACTTAAGTATGATATTAGAGGAATATAAATAATATATATAAATTCCAAAGTGTTAGAGCAAATAAGTAGGAAAAAAGAAAACAATTCATCCAACTAAAGCGTGGAAGACAACAAACAGTAAGGAAATCAAATACATCAATTAACACAATAAACACACATGCATTGATTTTGCACATTAAAGGACAAAGAGCAGATTGGAAAAAAAGAAAAGAATCACAATGTGCTATATACAAGAAAGACACACAAAATAACATGACCTTGAAAAAGTCAAAGATTAAGAGATTGAAAATAAGGGAAAAGATTGCAATAAATTTGACCAAAGATTAAAAGAAAAAAAAAGATAAAGAAAAAAAAGTAAAGGAAAAGAAAGCAGGATTATATCCAAGTGCAAAACATGTACAACTACCTGAAAATATGTGAGACTCTTCTTAATTCAATAGTAGAACATATTACAGAAACCAGAGCGGAGCGGTGATCGCCTGGGACTGGGGGAGATTGGGAAATGTTGGTCAAAGAATACAAACTCAACTAGAAGATAAAAGTTTTGGGGTTCTGATGGATATAGCATGGTGAATATAGTAATATTGTGTTATAGACTTGAAATTTGCTAAGAGAGTAGACCTTAAATGTTCTTAGCTCCCATGACTCCCAATCAAGTAACATAGTGAACTAATGGATGTGTTAACTTGATTATGGCAATCCTTTCACAGTGTGTACACATATGAAATCATCAAGCTGTATGCCTTAAAAAATCTTAGCACTTACAGAAAAAAAAAAAAAGAAAAAGAAAACCAGTAGGGGGTATACTGCAAATTGCAACAGAAAAGAGATTCTCCATCGTGTCAGTTCATATTAATGTCATATCAAGTGTGGGAACGGGAGGAGCAGCAGGCACGCTCATCCATTCTGTGTGGTTTAGTGAGCAAACGTCACTAGAGCAATTTTGGAAGGCAATGTAGCAGGATCAAAATTAACAGTGTGAATATCCTTGACAGCAAGTCTCTTGTAGAGACTTCTAGAAATATTAGCACAATTATGTAAATCTAAGAGCACAAGGTATTCCCTATGGACTTGTCTGTATGGCCCCAAACTGGAGTCAGCTTAGGAGCTGGATGATGGTGAGATGACCTATGGTACATCCAGTCTATGGAATATGATGCAGGCATAAAAAATCAATGCATAAAATAGTGCTGTAAAAAGTAAAAGCTACGCTGAGGGGGAGATACAGATGCTGCAGACACTATGAACAATTTTTAATAAGAGCAAATGTGAATGTGTAAAATATTCACTTATGAATTTTGATATGAAGATGTAAATGACACACACCAAGTATTTCCAGGGGTTATTTTTGAAAAGGCAGGTAGCTTTGGGAGGGGCTGGGAAAGGAATTCATCTTTTAGCTCAATTTGAATCTGCATAATGACATTTTTTTTTTTTTACTAGCACAACTCCATTAATTTAAAAGATAAGAAAAATATCTGAAGAAGTAGGGAGAAGCCTCTGAATCTTTGTTAAAGGAGTTCTGGTGAAAACCAGGGGAAACATCAGTTAATGTGTGGGGTGCAAGGGCTAGGCCTTTGACCTACTTAAGATGATGCATTGATGTCAAGTCAAAAAGAATGTTCACAGAAATAAAAGAAACATACTAAGAGCAGCTAGTAAAAGTTTTAATGATTTTGCTTCAATAGAAATAATTCTTTATGAGACCGATGTTTTCAAACAAAACTGATCCTGATAAGCTCAAGTGGATGCAGATAGAATTTAAAAGGTACTTGTTTCCTGTTTCCTGATCTCCTTTGTGTTATTCTTCATTATTTACCAAGGCAGTCTGAGGTCCCTTCTGTAGACACCTGACAATTATGTGTTTACCAACTAAATACCCAATAGAAGCACCACTGAGTCCAGTTCTCTTAGACCCGAGGTGACTGGAACATTGTCAACATTACAGATACTAGGAATTATCTTCCCCTTTAGCAGTAAATAGGTTTGAGACAAATCCCCCAGGATGGAGTGAAAAAAAAATCATGATTCCCTGTAGGCTTGCCGGAAACACCAAGCATAAAATTAAGCACATTAGCCCGTCGGGATAAGCTAAGTGGCACAAGGGGAAAAGTTAAAAAACAAAACCCTCCAAACATCAGTTGTTTACAGCACATATTATGGTCTACTGTGCTGTTCTTCAGATTGTCTTCACTATAGGACCCTGCCTGAAGGACTGGGAGGCTGCTGGTCTCCTGGCAGAGTGAAAAAAGGAAATCACTGCAAAACAGTCCTGGTTCTAACATGCCTGCCTGGGAGTGGCTCATGCTCACACATCACTGGCCTAAAGAAATCATGTGACCAAGCCTGCAGAGACCCTGCAGTTCTGATGAGGAAGTCACACCCTGAACCCAACAGTTTTTATAATATTGAAGGATAGTTTCTACCACCTGGAGTGTTATTCACATGCCCATGCACACAAACACAGATTCAGCCCAGTTCAGTTATTCCATCATGTCTGACTCTTTGTGACCCTGTGGACTGCAGCATTCCAGGCTACCCTGTCCATCACCAACTCCCGGGGTTTACCTAAACCCATGTCCATCCAGTTGGTGATGCCATCCAACCCTCTCATTCTCTGTCTTACCCTTCTCCTCCCACCTGCAATCTTTCCCAGCATCAGGGTCTTTTCCAATGAGTTAGTTCTTCACATCAGGTGGCCAAAATATTGGAGTTTCAGCTTCAGGATCAGTACTTTCAATGAATTTTCCGGACTAATTTCCTTTCAGATTGACTGGTTGGATCTCCGTGCAGTCCAAGGGACTCTCAAGAGTCTTCTCCAACATCACAGTTCAAAAGCATCAATTCTTCAGTGCTCAGCTTTCTTTATAGGCCAACTCTCACTTCCATACATGACTACTGGAAAAACAATAGCTTTGACTACATGGACCTTTGTTGGCAAAGTAATGTCTCTGTTTTTTAATATGCTGTCTAGGATGGTCATAGCTTTTATTCTAAGGGAGAAGCATCTTTTAATTTCATGGCTGCAGTCACCATTTGCAGTGATTTTGGAGCCAAAACAGCAGTCTCTCATTGTTGCCCCATCTTTAGTTCTTTTTCACTTTCTGCCATAAGGGTGGTGTCATTTATGTGTCTGAGGTTATTGATATTTCTCCTAGCTATCTTGATTCCAGCTTGTGCTCCCTCCAGCCCAGGGTTTCTCAGGATGTATTCTGCTTCCCTGGTGGCTCAGAGGTTAAAGTGTCTGCCTGCAATGTGGGCGACCTGGGTTCGATCCCTGGGTTGGAAAGATCCCCTGAAGAAGGAAATGGCAACCCACTCCAGTATTCTTGCCTGGAAAATCCCATGGACAGAGGAGCCTGATGGGCTACAGTCCATGGGGTTGCAAAGAGTCCGACATGACTGAGTGACTTCATTTTCACTTTCACTTTACTCTGCATATAAGTTAAATTAAGTTGGAACAACAGACTGGTTCCAAATAGGAAAAGGAGTACATCAAGGCTGTATATGGTCACCCTGCTTATTTAACTATGAGCCTCTTGATGAAAGTGAAAGAGGAGAGTGAAAAAGTTGGCTTAAAACTCAACATTCAGAAAACTAAGATCATGGCATCCAGTCCCATCACTTCATGGCAAATAGATGGGGAAACAATGGAAACAGTGATAGGCTTTATCCTGTTTGGCTCCAAAATCACTGCAGATGGTGAGTGCAGCCATGACATTAAAAGAGGCTTGCTCCTTGCAATGTCTGTGTCAGCAGAGATTGACACTTGTCTATTGAAAACCATTGAGAAGAGGACTGTTTGGGTCAGCCCAGAACTAAGTATGGATGAAAGTTAAAGTGAAGTCACTCAGTTGTGTCCGACTCTTTGCAACCCCACGGACTGTAGCCTGCCAGGCTCCTATGTCCATGGAATTCTCCAGGCATGAATACTGGAGTGGGTATCCATTCCCTTCTCCTGGGGAATCTTCCTGGCCCAGGGATCAAATCCGTTTCCTGCATTGCAGGCAGATTCTTTACTGTCTGAGCCACCAGGGAAACCACCAGGAAAGCCCAAACTTAAGTATGCATTTGTATATATGCGCATACACATACATTCTGATTTAAAATCGGTTAGAAGCTCTCCTTTCCTAAAGAAAAGTTCCAGCATTAACTAGAAGGCCTGATAACCTGCCCACCTCCTTCATCCTTATCTCATCCATCCTATTTTTCCTGACTTGGGATATGGAATCTCTTCCCAAAGGACCCCCTTCGTGACTGTCAAATTTCATACAGTTCCCCCAAAGTGTCTTCCTGCATGTTATTCCTTCTTCCTGGCATCTAATAAATCCTCAATAAATATTCATTTAAAAGTGATAAATGAAGGAAAACTGAGACGAAGAGATCAAGTTACAGGAAACCAGGGGCTGTTGACAGAGAGCAGGAGGGTCTCTAATCAGATCAGGCTGGAGCTGGGGGGGAAGGATCCTCCCTGTTCTCTCCTCCCCCAGGGGTAAGAAAACAGCCAGGATCTAACTTTTTGCTGTTGTTAATTTTATGAGCCCTAAACTGTCAAGAAGGTGACATAGAGAAGTAAGTCAGCTATGATCCACCTGAGCAGGGAAGGGTGGGAGGGAGGTGGGAGCAGAGTCATTGCTGAGGGTGGGGATCGGGGGGTCCACTGGGTTATGGCAAGTTTGCCTAAAATGGGAGCAGGGGTGCAGTCCAGGCCACACAAAGCCTCTGAAAGTGGAAATTACGCGTATTCCTCAGATCACCTTGTTTCTTTTTAATTTTTTAAAATATTTTTGAAACTAGGAATTATTAATAATATGAGAAAATTCACAAATGGTTTACAAACTAATAAAAGTTAGGATTGATGGATTATCTAATTGGATTTTTATCATGAAACAGCAATTCCATACACCAATGTTCCTGCAATTTTGCTAACCTCTATGCATATTCAAAACAAACTCCCAAATCCTTGTCACCTAAGACTTTATATTCTAAAAAAAGCTTCCATGTACTTAAAAGAAGCAAAATGTTATGCTGGTGTGTATTTGTTGCTCACTCAGTTGTGCCAACTCTTTGTGACCTCCATGGACTGCAGCACGCCAGGCTTCCCTGTCCTTCACCATCTCCCGGAGTTTGCTCAAACTCATATCCATTGAGTTTGGCCATCCAACCATCTTATCCTGTCGTCCCCTTCTCCTCCTGCCCTCAATTTTTCCCAGCATCAGGGTCTTTTCTAACAAGTCAGCTCTTCAGCATCAGGTGGCCAAAGTATTGGAGCTTCAGCTTCAGCATCAGTTCTTTTAAAAGAGGTATCTATTAGAAGAGATAACTTCTTTGAAGTTCTTTAACCCTTGTATGAAATAAAGCCTGAATATTTGTATCAACAAGTAATGTGTGTGCTACTTGGAGAAAACACAGTGACTATGTAAACTTTTCTTTTTATTTTATAATTTTCTTTCTTTCTTTTTTTTTTTTCCACAATCCGAGAAACTGGAGAGGTTTACTGCAGAGATAGTGCCTTCATCTCCAGGCGTGGCTCCTGCAGGATGTATGGGCCCAGGCTCACCACCGCAACACCAGGACTGCATGCTCCCTGCTCGCGAGTGCCAGAAGCACCCTCATGGCTGGCCGTCAAAGGTGCACAGCTCGGCCTGGCTGGTCCAGCAGCCTGCCGGGGAGGACCCTCTCTGGCGCAGGGTGTACATTTTGTCCCTGGGCTGATTTCCACTGGCTGCAAAGTTTGCGAACATGTCCAAGTTATTTCTGTCATGTCTCTCCAACTGGCCTTCGATTTTTAAAAGAGCCCTTGTTTAAATCCAACTCAGTTTCTACACTGGCCAAATTGAAAACATCAGTCCAGCCTCCAGAGCGAACCTCCGTTATCATGATTTATACATGGGAACGTGAGCCCTGCCAAGAAACACACAACCTCTGCCCAATGTTAATAATTGCAGTATGGAGACAAGGTCCATTACATGAGATAATGCTGTACACGGCTGAATCTTTTGAAAGGAAAAGATAAATAAAAAGATGAGCCTCTCATTTCCCACAAACAGGAGTGAATAGATGTGGATGGACAACAGATTTGATGAGTAACGCCAGGGAAACACAGGGGTTCTCAGTCCTTCCCAAAGACAAACTGCATGTGAATTACTGTAGAGTCATAGAAGTAGGCAGTGTTGTGCTACTAATTACTTAACAACCATTTGTTGCAAGGAGAAAAATCCCTGGTCCAGAGTGTTTACCAATTTCTGTGGTGTAAATACTGCCACCATACAGCAAATCAATGTAATTTCACTGTATGGATAAAATTGGCATAAATAACCACAGGAGCATAGATTGCAAGAAAACCTAGTGGACCAATTAGAAAGAGAATTATTCTGGGAATCTGTTACTTTTTTTTTCAAAGTATGATTTATTTAACTGTACATTTATAGAATTTAATATTTAATAACAGTTGTGTTTAACAACCAGCTTGCCAAATTCCTGAATATTTAACAGTGGACACTGGAGAGCCAGTCCAAGCTGGCCCTGGAATACCAGGCAAGTTATGCATGCGAATGTGGGCATTTTTATGCCCAAAGAAATATCACGGACAGAAGAGTGAATCTGAGTGTCATTTTAATCGATTGTGCCTTTTCCTGGGGTCTGGTTGCAGGCTGGCCTGTGCTCAACTTGGCAGCCTCGTAAGGTAGCCATGCTTTCAAGCACAAGCCAGCAGGCTGAAATCTGTGGTCCTGAAGCTGAGCCCTGAGAACTTTCAAAATCTTTGGTGCATATTTCTGGAAGTAACTGTCCTGGACGTATTTTTTTCTCAGTATCTAAATCCTCTAAGACATTCTTGCCTTAGGTGAGATGGAGTGCCCAGAGTGTTGTATTTCCTTAAATCATCTCTAGGACAGAAATCAGAGAAGGTAAGGGACTTGGACCGATTTTGAAGCCAGCTATTGATACACTAGCCAGGCCTGGTGGAGTCAGAGGTGCTGGATGTACAACAGAGGAAACAAGGACCCAAAGGAACTGGCAGCGGGGGCAGTGGGGCGGGGGGAAGGCTGTTGCGAAGGTGATCCAGGATTTCCTGAGGGCTCAGAACTGCTGGGATGCTGGGGAAGGCCGGATGCTGTGGGCTCTGCTTTCTGGCTCATCCTCATTGTTGCTGTTCAGTTGCTAAGTCACGTCCAGCTCCTTGTGACCCCATGGACTGCAGCACGCTAGGCTTCTCTGTCCCCCACTATCTCCTGGATATCATCCCTACTCTCCTGCATCTAACTGAGATAGGATGGCAGCTGCCAGGACTTCATATGAGGAAGGGTCCCAGTGTCTCCTCCTTCCCACGAGGTTTCTCGTGGGAAGAGTATTCAGCGATGATGGAGGAAGGGGCATAAGCCTCTCTGGTGATACAAGATACTTACAAGCTGAAACTTGTGTTGGAGAAGACTCTTGAGAGTCTCTTGGATTGTAAGATCGAACCAGTCAATCCTAAAGGAAATCAACCATGAATATTCATTGGAAGGACTGATGCTGAAGCTGAAGTTCCTATACTTCGGCCACCTGATGTGAACAGCTGACTCCTTGGAAAATACCTTGGTGCTGGGAAAGATAGAAGCCAAGAGGAGAAGGGGATGACAGAAGAAGAGATGGTTGGATGGCATCACTGACTCAATGGACATGAGTTTGAGCAAACTCCAGAAGATGGTGAAGGACAAGGAAGCCTCGTGTGCTGCAGTCCATGGGGTCACAAAGAGCCGGACACAGCTGAGCAACTGACCAACAGCAACATAGGCTGAAACCTACATCCCTCTCAAAGTTAAGGATCCCAGATCTACTTTCAGGGAAGAAAGGGGGAAGCAGCAAAAGTCTCCCACTCTGGGCTGTGTTACAGAAGGGCTGCAGTTGTGAGGGTGGTCAGGAGGCAGCCCAGCCCTGGGCTCAGGGCTGGGCAGGTGTTCAGACTCCACTGGGGGTGGGGAACAGGTCCATTTTGCAGCCAAACCTCCTACCAGACCTGGCCTCCTGACTGGGTCATGGATCTTGCCCTTGACCTGCCCAGAGAGAGAAGAGGAAGAAGAAACCATCTTACTGAGGGTTTTAAGGACTTTGAGTCAAATACTCACTTCCTGGATGGAGAATTCTGAGCGAGTCTAGGAAGGAAGCGTTATTTGGTGGTAGGTATTCCCAAAATCCAGCAGCAGTTTCTCCAACATCTGGAACCACCCAAGCTTCATTCACATCATGGAAGCTGCGCTAGTCAGAGATCTGATGGGAATTCCAGGGAGCTTGAGGCTTCTGGGTCCCGTGGAAATATCAGCCAAGGGGAGGGTGTGCTAATTTGGGAGCTCTTTGAGAGGTCAAAAGTTCAAAGGAGCATCTTTCTTGTGCTTAGGTGATGCACTGGAGAGGTTTTCCTTCTTTTAAGATTTTGATGTGGACCATGTTTAAAGTCTTTATTGAATGCATTACTGTTTTGCTTCTGTTTTACGAGCACAAGGCATGTGTGATCTTAGCTCCCCGACCAGGGATGAAACCCACACCCTCTGCATTGAAAGGCGAAGTTGTAACCACTGGACCACCAGGGAAGTCCTCAGAGGTGCTTTTCTTAATGCTGTTGAGGTGGGTGGCATTACTATTGCGGGGCCTTGGTTCAGCTCAACCAGTTACAGGTGACGATCTTTTGGGTAGAAGGTTCTGGCAGGGGCATGGTGCCCGGGAACACAGGATGCCCCCTGTCATTATGGGACGGCCCACCATAGCCAATGTGGCAGGACAGGAGATCAATCCTGGGAGCAGCTCAGAGCCTCGCGTGTAATTGACCTGCTCAGTGACAGGGAAAAGCACTCACAGAGTCCAAGAACAGTGAAAAGTCAATTCCAGTTTTGAAAAATCTGTCAGATTAATTAAAATACAGTGTCGTACAGGAGAGCTAATTAATACATGCTCAGCCTCCCTCTCCTGATCCATGGCTTTGTTCTGGCCTGGGTACCCCTCCCCTGGCTTTGCACCAGGCAGGGCTGGTGGGGGGAGGCTGGAGGATGCTGGCTTAGCCTGATGGAAAAGTTTAGCACCAGGAAGAGTAAGGTAAACTGACACAAACAATTAGTGTCTGTTTCCAGAACAAATAGAAATCAACCAGCGATTAATGTTGTCATTTCTAATCCTTTCAAATCGTTTGATTATAATAAAAGCACAAAAATCAGAAGAGGGGGCACTGCTTTATGGCATAATTGATCTCTTAAACGATCCTACTCCTTTTTGCATTGTTGTCAAAAATAAAAGTAACTCTTGAAGCTTTGCATGAAGACATTCATAGAAATTATTAAAAGCTCTGACACCAAATTACCTGAGAGATTACATGAGATGTTTGACCGGTTTGCCTGTCAACCTGTAGGCAGCTTCTACGAGGGTTGTTAACCATCCTTGATTGGCCAAGACAGCGGTGCTTCCCCAGGGGGCACTTCTAGGATGAAAAAACATAATCAGAGGGAACCCTCCAGAAGACAGAGCCAGAAGGATTCCAAAATGGACCACTGTGGGCTGGGTTGTTGGGGAAGTCTGAACAGAGCCTGTCAAATCATCTGTCTGGAGCAATTACGTTGATAAATTTGCCACCCAGTTGCATCTTCTAAATTGCATTACTTTGCGATGTGACACCACAAAACACAAGCCTCTGTTTGGGTTCCCTCCAGCTGCGAATGGAGAAGAAGAGACAGCGGCTTTTCCCATGTTGGGTCTTTTTGGGAAAATCCCTCAGAAGGCTTGCCTTGTGTATTTCCTCTCACCGATCTGAGGGCTGAATCTACTTGCATCAGTGGAAGGTCATCTTTTGTGGTTTAGCATCTTCTGGCAGCTCCATTGATTTACCGAGAGGATTCGGGATGCCAAGGGTAGTGACCTTCGCTTCCTTGGACCGCCTTCGAGAAGAGCATCAGATGCCGCTGCACCTTTTCAGCTGCCTCTGTGCTGATTAAATGCACCCATTTGTCAACCACATGGTCTGGTTTCTTTTCTGTTTTCTTCCTTTTCTGGTTGGTTCCTTCCTCCCTTTAGTTGAGGCAGTTCTGTTTGTTCCCCAGGCCAAGCTCACCCCCACGGCTCCTCAGGCCTTAGGAAGCTTCTGACCCCAAGGATGGGCGTCTCCTTAAGCTCCTCCCATTCAGAACAAAGCTGAAGCAGAGTGCACGCACAGCAGATGTTTGTTGAGTGAATCCAGGCAGGTGGCTCCTCAGGCTTGGTCTCCGAAGGCTGGATAAGAGCTCCTCAGGTAGAGGGGGAGCCACAGGTATCCCAGGCAGAGGGGGCAGCAACAGGGTGATCGATGGCAGAGAAGCCTCGGGTGTCTCGAGCAGAGGGGTCCATGGCCACTGTCCTGTCTGGGGGCCACAGCCCACTGGCAGCGCCAGTGTGGTCTGTGGTCTGTTCTGTCTGGCTCTTGACTTCTTGTGACCCAGAACTTCTCCTTTATTTTCTCTCTGAAGCCAGCTAGCCGCCATTTTCTAACCCCCTGCACACACTTGGAGGACAGGGATTTTCTGGCCTCTTTCTGGAAGGAAAGGTGTCGTCTTTTGTCTCTCACAAGTCACTGCTCATTCTGGAAGGTGGTGTGAAAGATGGGATGCCAGTTCAATAAAAGCAACTCAAACCTGTGCAGAACAGAGATGTGGACTTCATACTGCCATTTCCAGCAATTGAAGCAGCATATTTGTGTAGGGAATTTTAATTGAAGAAATATAAAATGTTCACTGGGGTAATGTGTGTATTAATTTAATATAATGTGAATAAGAAGTCACTTGAGATGGGAGCTGGACTCAGCCCCTGGAGGTCTCTTGCCGTGACAGCAGCCCAGGCAGGCCTCCTTCACCCTTTGGAAGGAGGGTCCCTGTTGCCAGGAGCAGTGGGGTGATGGCTGGCTTGGCTGGCAGGGTGTGCCCAGCACCCTCCCTACCCCCACTGGGCCTGCTGGGTCTCAGCAGCGTCAAATGACACAAAGTCAAGGCAAAGCTGATGAACCCCAAAGGACTGAGCTGGGCAGTAACAGCCAACAACCATCAGAACACTTTTTGGGGGGTTGGGAGGAGAAATCAGTCAACCCTAAAGGAAATCAACCCTGAATATGATGCTGCAGCTGAAGCTCCAATACTTTGGCCACCTGGTGCAAAGATCTGACTCACTGGAAAAGACTCTGATGCTGGGAAAGACTGCGGGCAGAAAGAGAAGGGGTGGCAAAGGATGAGATGATTGGATGGCATCACTGACTCAATGCACATGAGTTTGAGCAAGCTCCAGGAGACAGCAAAGGACAAGGAAGCCTGGCGTGCTGTAGTCCATGGGGTCGAAAAGAGCTGGACGCTCCTTAGTGACTGAACAAAGAGGGTTCTAATTAACTGAAGTTTTTTTGGTTTTTTTTTTTTTTCAGGTTATCAACAGAAATGTATTCCTCATAGTTCTGGAGGTTGGAAATTCTAAAATCAGGGTCCCAGTATGGCCACATCGTGGTGAGAGTCCTTTTCCTTGTTCATAACTGGCACCTTCTCTCTGTGCCATCACATGGTGCAGAGAACTGAAGTTCTGATGCTATTCGAACTCCACACCATAGAGGGGCCACATTCAGTAATAACAATAACAACAACAGCAATAATAATAAGTGAGGCTTATAGTCCAGCAAATTGGAAGGGTCTTAGGAGGTCACAGGGATGATATTTGACTTCCAGTCAGCTTGAGAAGTCTACGATGCTTCATTTCAGCAGCACTTGGACTATGCCCCCATTCTGTAAAATTTGAAAGCAAACTTAAATGTACTCAGTACAAAATGCTATGACTCATAGGTTGTTCTGGAATCACCCAGATGGCATGCTGGACACTTAGAGACTCTCAGAGTTCTCAGGGGTACCTGCACACTCAGCCCTGGAAGCAGGGAAGTGGGCGTCCAGCCTGGTGGTCTTGCAGAAAAGCCCTGCCCAGAGATGCTCCTGGAAGTGGGCAGCCGACAGCGGTGTTTCTGACAGTTGGGGCTCTGGGTTCCTCTGCCTCGCTGATTCATATTCCAGATAAATACCCATTAACTGTGTTTCCCCAAAAGGTGGGATAATGTAGGATAATGAGGACTCCTCCTGAGCTCTTTCTCTATGATTTAATTGAAACAGCATCAATGTTTTTTTTCTAGAAAGATTTGTCTAATTCTCATTTCACATTAAAATTTGCCAAATAAAAGACATGCAGGTCAATTTACAAACATTTGCATGCATGCATAAGTCACATTTTTGCTAGCATTACCAACAATATAGTTACTACATTAATACCATAGTTTTCTCTCAGCATCTCAAACATGTACACTTGCAGTACCTTTTCTGGTTGTGCTTTACTTTTGATTCTGTCACTTGTTATATTTCTCATGGTGGCTGTTGCTGAAACAGTCCCCTTACATTTTTGGCTTCATTCAAGCCCCCCAATGGCTGATGTTGAAAGTGAGATGCTTCTGTCTTTCTGGAATTATTTTTAAGCTTGTTTCTTCAAACTGTGCTATTGAGGGATTATTTTGCATTATTTTAGTTGCTCTGGGTTTTAATTTGTCTTTTTTTTTTTTTTAAACTTAACATAACTGTATTAGATTTGCCAAATATCAAAATGAATCCGCCACAGGTATACATGTGTTCCCCATCCTGAACCCTCCTCCCTCCTCCCTCCCCATTCCATCCCTCTGGGTCGCACTTTTTTTCTTTAATATACATTGAACTTTATTCCTTCACTATGATTCTCCCAGTTAAGTATCTTTAAAGCAGGGAAGATTGATGCTGAAGCTAATGAAGAACTTGGGATCAGATGGTTCATTCTTAGAAAGGAACTTGGTTAGAACATGTCCGTGGATACAGAAAATGATCTTTCAAGGAAATGTCTGATTACAGGGTTCAGTTAAAACAAGTTTAAGCTGTGGAGCACTCTCCTGTGCTTCAGTTCAGTTCAGTTCAGTTGCTGAGTCGTGTCCAACTCTCACCTGTCTCCTGGGTAACTTGGTGGGTGTCATGGAGATCTGGTAGTCATGGCGGTGGTTTAGTTGCTCAGTCCTGTCCTATCCTTGCAACCCCATGGACGGTTGCCTGCCAGGCTCCTCTGTCTATAGGATTCTTCAGGTAAGAATACTGGGGTGGGTTGCCATTTCCTTCCCCAGAGGATCTTCCTGACCCAGGGGTTGAACCCTGGTCTCCTGCATTGCAGGTAGATTTTTTAACCAACTGAGCTATGAGGAAACTGCCATGGAGATCTAGAGTATTCTATTTTATGGGAGAAGGAAAAGTATCTGAGTTAGAGACTAGAAGGAGGAAGTGTGAGCTGTGAATTCAGGGGGCTGCATATCAAATATTTGGCTTGATCACCTAGAGGTTAGGGTGTGCCAGGGCGGGTCTCGAGAGTGGAGCTAGGCAGTGACTATTGCAAGGTCTGTGGTCGACCCTCGGGATGCTTGTGACTAACAAGGGACCACACTGAATCCACTGCCAAGGTCAACACACTCTCCTAGAGAGGGCGATGATTTAACTTCGCCTCACTCATCTCCTGGTTGCATTTCATACAATTATCTTGGGATTCTTTCCTTCCTCTTCCATCAAGCAATTCATTCCTTGAAGACCCCTGTTGTGTGTGACATCATTCAGAGGGAGACTTCGAGAAGATGCAGGACTCATGACCATTCTCTTGAGGAGCTCACAGTCTACAACCTGGAGGGACATGATTAGTATTCACTCGTTTACTCAGCAAATATTTACCCAGTGCAGACCTGAGCCAGCACACCCTCGGCCATTAGTCTAGGGATTGATGGATTAGTCAGCAGCCGTCGGGACTGACTGTGGAGATCTTTAGGATGACTGCCTCTGTAGATGGTGGGGCTCCTGGTTTGGTTTTGTGGGGATCAGAAATGACTCCTTGGGAGAAATGACTTTGAAACCAACTGAAGTCCAGCAGGCACTGGCCACATCAAGAAAGCAGAGACAAGTTTCAGGCATGGTGTGTGCTGGCTTGTAGTCCATGAGAATATGGTCCGTCTGGACCTGGAGGTAGTGATGGAATAGTGTCACCAGGGGTTTAGAAGGTGGGCAGAGACAGAGAGAGGTGGGGGCCCGAGGAGGGAGTGCTGTGCATGCCCTGGGGAGGAGCTGGCTGGATTCCACCTGCCCAAGGGTGGGACACCTTCCATTTGCTGAGGATGCCCCCAAGGACAGGCCCACTCTGTGAACGTCATCTCCCTTGAGCCTTAAAATGCCATCATCCTAAAGATACTGACCCAGGACTTCCTGCATCCTGCCGTGGTTGTACATTTGACATCTTGAAATTATATAATTACATTCTCCAGAGAAACAGAAGCAGCAGGATATATGTAGACTATACAACAGGAGATTTAGGAGAAGCCAAGATGGCGGAGGAGTAGGACGGGGAGAACACTTTCTCCCCCACAAATTCATCAAAAGAACATTTAAACGCAGAGTAAATTCCACAAAACAACTTCTGAAGGCCGGCAGAGGACATCAGGCACCCAGAAAAGCAACCCAAGTCTTCGAAAGGAGGTAGGAAAAAATATAAAAGACAAAAAAAGAGACAAAAGAGGGAGGGATGGAGTTCCGTCCCGGGAAGGGAGTCCTGTCCCGGGAAAGGAGTCTTAAAAAGAGAGAAGTTTCCAAACACCAGGAAACCTTCTCACTGCTGAATCTGTGCCGAGCTTTGGAAGCACAGAGGGCAACATAACAGGGAGGAAAAATAAATAAACAATTAAAACCAGCAGATTGCGAGCCCTATGGTAACTCCCCAAGCAGAAAAGCAGTGCAGATGCCTGCATCCGCCATTAGCAAGCGGGGGCTGGGCAGGGAGGTGCGTGCAGGCTGCATCGCTTAGGGTAAGGACCTGCCTGAATACCCTGAGCGCTATCTGAGCGAAATAATTTGGGCTAGCAAACCAGACTGTGGGATATCTACCACGCGAAAAGCCAGCCCTAACTTAAGACACCACCAGGCCCGTGCACGGAACAAAGGACTGAACAGAGATAGCCGGCTGCAGACCTTCCCCCTCCGGTGACAGGCAGCCAGAACCGGAAGGGGGCAATTGCAGCCCCAGAGAGACATTATCTATAAAACTGTAAGCAGGCTTCTTTGCTAACTAAAACTTCTTGGTGGTCTGGATGGTCAACATCTGCCTGAGAAGGTTCGCCGGTTGTACACCTAGATAAACAAGCAGCGGGGAGGCGATAAGTTGTAGCAATCGCGCTCGCCAAACACCTCATCACCTGAGCTGCTCGGACCTGGGAAGGGCACAAAACTCAGGCCCAACCTAGTCTGTGCCTCTGAGGACTACCGGAGTGCCTGAACCTGAGCGGCTTGGACCTGGGAGGTACAGGCAGCCCAGGGCCGGCCACGGATGGTTTCCGGCAGAGCAACCTAGAGCCTGAGAAGTATGGGCAGGGAGGCTACACCTGCCGTGAGCGGGGGCAGACCCAGTTTGGCTGAGGCACTGCGAGCACACGCCAGTGTTATTTGCGGCATCCCTCCCTCCCTCCCAACAGTGCGACTGAACAAGTGAGCCTAATAAACAACAAAAAAAAATATCCTCCACCATCCCCTTTGTGTCAGGGTGGAAACCAGACACTGAAGAGACCAGCAAACAGTAGAAGCTATAACAGAGGGAACCGCCTTGGAAGCTACAGGCAATAGATTAAAACCCTGTGGTTACTACCGAATACATAGGAAGGGGCCTATAGATCTTGAGAAATATAAGTTGGACCAAGGAACTAGCCAAAAATGAACTGAACCCACAATACTCACAACAAAACCAGAGAAAGTCCTAGATATATTTTTACTATATTTACGATCATTCTTTCTTTCTTTTTTTTTTTAATTTTTTAAAAAAAGTTTTAAGTCCTCTATTATTCCTTTAATTTTCACTTTTATAACCTATTACTTTGGAAAAAAAAAAGACCTATGATTTTTTTTTTTTACAGCAAACTTCATATATATATTTTTTATAATTTTTGACCTTGTGTTTTTTTCTTTCTTCTTCTTCTTTTCTTTAACATTGTATTTTTGAAATTCCAAACTCTACTCTAGATTTTTAATTTTAGCTTTTTGGTATTTGTTATCAATTTTGTACCTATAGTTTTTTTTTATAATTTCTGTGACTTTTTTTTTTCTTTTTCTGTTTCTCTTCTTCTTTTATATAACATTGTATATCTGAAATTCCAAACTCTACTCTAGATTTTTAACTTTTGATTTTTGGTATTAGTCATCAATTTTGTACCTATATTCTCTTTATAATTTTTGTGACCTTGTTTGTTTTTGTTTGTTTGTTCTTTTTCTCTTTCTTTTCCTTCTTCTTTTCTTTAACATCATATTTTTGAAATTCCAAACTCTACTCTAGATTTTTAATTTTTGCTTTTACGTATTTGTTACCAATTTTGTACCTTTAAGAACCCAATCTTCAGGACCCATTTTTCACTAGGGAGAGAGATTACTGGCTTGACTGCTCTCTCTCCCTTTGGACTCTCCTTTTTCTCCAACAGGTCACCGGTGTCTCCTCCCTAACCCCTCTCTAGTCTACCCAACTCTGTGAATTTCTGTGTGTTCCAGATGGGGAGAACACTTAGGGAACAGATTACTGGCTGGATCTGTCTCCCTCCTTTTCATTTCCTCCTTTTATCCTTCTGGCCACCTCTGTCTCCTTCCTCCCTCTTCTTTTCTCTGTATAACTCCGTGAACATCTCTGAGCGGTCCAGTTGTGGAGTGCACATAAGGAAGAGATTACTGGCTAGCCCGCTCTCTCCTCTATTGATTCCACCTCATCTCATTTGGGTCACCTCTAACTCCCTCCTCCCTCTTCTCTTCTCCATGTAATGCTGTGAACCTCTCTGAGTGACCCTCACGGTAAAGAAACTTTTCATCTTTAACGTAGATGTTTTATCAATGGTGCTGTATAGAAGGAGAAGTTTTGAAACTACTGTAAAAATAAGACCAATAACTGGAAGCAGGAGGCTTAAGTCCAAACTCTGACTCCAGGGAACTCCTGACTCCAAGGAACATTAATTGACAGGAGCTCATCAAACGCCTCCATACCGACACTGAAACCAAGCACCACACAAGGGCCAACAAGTTCCAGGGCAAGACATACCAAGCAAATTCTCCAGCAACAAAGGAACACAGCCCTGAGCTTCAAGATACAGGCTGCCCAAAGTCACCCCAAAACCATAGACATCCCATAACTCATTACTGGACATTTCATTGCACTCCAGAGAGAAGAAATCCAGCTCCACCCACTAGAACACCGACACAAGCTTCCCTAACCAGGAAACCTTGACAAGCCACCTGTACAAACCCACACACAATGAGGAAACGCCACAATAAAGAGAACTCCACAAACTGCCAGAATACAGAAAGGATACCCCAAAATCAGCAATTTAAACAAGATGAAGAGACAGAGGAATATCCAGCAGATAAAGGAACAGGATAAATGCCCACCAAACCAAACAAAAGAGGAAGAGATAGGGAATCTACCTGATAAAGAATTCCAAATAATGATAGTGAAATTGATCCAAAATCTTGAAATCAAAATGGAATGACAGATAAATAGCCTGGAGACAAGGATTGAGAAGATGCAAGAAAGGTTTATCAAGGACCTAGAAGAAATAAAAAAGAGTCAATATATAATGAATAATGCAATAAATGAAATTAAAAACACTCTGGAGGCAACAAATAGTAGAATAACAGAGGCAGAAGATAGGATTAGTGAATTAGAAGATAGAATGGTAGAAATAAATGAATCAGAGAGGATAAAAGAAAAACGAATTAAAAGAAATGAGGACAATCTCAGAGACCTCCAGGACAATATTAAACGCTACAACATTCGAATCATAGGGGTCCCAGAAGAAGAAGACAAAAACAAAGACCATGAGAAAATACTTGAGGAGATAATAGTTGAAAACTTCCCTAAAATGGGGAAGGAAATAATCACTCAAGTCCAAGAAACCCAGAGAGTCCCAAACAGGATAAATCCAAGGCGAAACACCCCAAGACACATATTAATCAAATTAACAAAGATCAAACACAAAGAACAAATATTAAAAGCAGCAAGGGGAAAACAACAAATAACACACAAGGGAATTCCCATAAGGATAACAGCTGATCTTTCAATAGAAACTCTTCAAGCCAGGAGGGAATGGCAAGACATACTTAAAATGATGAAAGAAAATAACCTACAGCCCAGATTATTGTACCCAGCAAGGATCTCATTCAAGTATGAAGGAGAAATCAAAAGCTTTTCAGACAAGCAAAAGCTGAGAGAATTCTGCACCACCAAACCAGCTCTCCAACAAATACTAAAGGATATTCTCTAGACAGGAAACACAAAAACGGTGTATAAATTTAAACCCAAAACAATAAAGTAAATGGCAATGGGATCATACTTATCAGTAATTACCTTAAACGTAAATGGGTTGAATGCCCCAACCAAAAGACAAAGACTGGCGGAATGGATACAAAAACAAGACCCCTACACATGTTGTCTACAAGAGACCCACCTCAAAACAGGGGACACATACAGACTGAAAGTGAAGGGCTGGAAAAAGATTTTCCATGCAAATAGGGACCAAAAGAAAGCAGGAGTAGGAATACTCATATCAGATAAAATAGACTTTAAAACAAAGGCTGTGAAAAGAGACAAAGATGGTTACTACTTAATGATCAAAGGATCAACCCAAGAAGAAGATATAACAATTATAAATATATATGCACCCAACACGGGAGCACCGCAGTATGTAAGACAAACACTAACAAGTATGAAAGGGGAAATTAACAATAACACAATAATAGTGGGAGACTTTAACACCTATGGATAGATCAACTAAACAGAAAATTAACAAGGAAACACAAACTTTAAATGATACAATAGACCAGTTAGACCTAACTGATATCTATAGGACATTTCATCCCAAAACAATGAATTTCACCTATTTCTCAAGCGCACATGGAACCTTCTCCAGGATAGATCACATCCTGGGCCATAAATCTAGCCTTGGTAAATTCAAAAAAATAGAAATCATTCCAAGCATCTTTTCTGACCACAATGCAGTAAGATTAGATCTCAATTACAGGAGAAAAACTATTAAAAATTCCAACATATGGAGGCTGAACAACATGCTGCTGAATAACCAACAAATTACAAAAGAAATCAAAAAAGAAATCAAAATTTGCATAGAAATGAATGAAAATGAAAACACAACAACCCAAAACCTGTGGGACACTGTAAAAGCAGTTCTAAGGGGAAAGTCCATAGCAATACAGGCATACCTCAAGAAACAAGAAAAAAGTCAAATAAATAACCTAACTCTACACCTGAAGCGACTAGAAAAGGAAGAAATGAAGAACCCCAGGGTTAGAAGAAGGAAAGAAATCTTAAAAATTAGAGCAGAAATAAATGCAAAAGAAACAAAAGAGACCATAGCAAAAATCAACAAAGCCAAAAGCTGGTTCTTTGAAAGGATAAATAAAATTGACAAACCATTAGCCAGACTCATCAAGAAACAAAGGGAGAAAAATCAAATCAATAAAATTAGAAATGAAAATGGAGAGATCACAACAGACAATGCAGAAATACAAAGGATCATAAGAGACTACTATCAACAATTATATGCCAATAAAATGGACAACGTGGAAGAAATGGACAAATTCTTAGAAAAGTACAACTTTCCAAAACTGGACCAGGAAGAAATAGAAAATCTTAACAGACCCATCACAAGCACGGAAACTGAAACTGTAATAAAAAATCTTCCAGCAAGCAAAAGCCCAGGTCCAGACGGCTTCACAGCTGAATTCTACCAAAAATTTAGAGAGGAGCTAACACCTATCCTGCTCAAACTCTTCCAGAAAATTGCAGAGGAAGGTAAACTTCCAAACTCATTCTGAGGCCACCATCACCCTAATACCAAAACCTGACAAAGATCCCACAAAAAAAAGAAAACTATGGGCCAATATCACTGATGAACATAGATGCAAAAATCCTTAACAAAATTCTAGCAATCAGAATCCAACAACACATTAAAAAGATCATACACCATGACCAAGTGGGCTTTATCCCAGGGATGCAAGGATTCTTCAATATCCGCAAATCAATCAATGTAATACACCACATTAACAAATTGAAAAATAAAAACCATATGATTATCTCAATAGATGCAGAGAAAGCCTTTGACAAAATTCAACATCCATTTATGATCAAAACTCTCCAGAAAGCAGGAATAGAAGGAACATACCTCAACATAATCAAAGCTATATATGACAAACCCACAGCAAACATTATCCTCAATGGTGAAAAACTGAAAGCATTTCCTCTAAAGTCAGGAACAAGACAAGGGTGCCCACTTTCACCATTACTATTCAACATAGTTTTGGAAGTTTTGGCCACAGCAATCAGAGCAGAAAAAGAAATAAAGGGAATCCAAATTGGAAAAGAAGAAGTAAAATTCTCCCTATTTGCAGATGACACGATCCTCTACATACAAAATCCTAAAGACTCCACCAGAAAATTACTAGAACTAATCAATGATTATAGTAAAGTTGCAGGATATAAAATCAACACACAGAAATCCCTTGCATTCCTATACACTAATAATGAGATAATAGAAAGAGAAATTAAGGAAACAATTCCATTCACCATTGCAATGGAAAGAATAAAATACTTAAGAATATATCTACCTAAAGAAACTAAAGACCTATAGAAAACTATAAAACACTGGTGAAAGAAATCAAAGGACACTAATAGATAGAGAAATATACCATGTTCATGGATTGGAAGAATCAATATAGTGAAAATGAGTATACTACCCAAAGCAATTTATAGATTCAATGCAATCCCTATCAAGCTACCAACGGTATTCTTCACAGAGCTAGAACAAATAATTTCACAATTTGTATGGAAATACAAAAAACCTCGAACAGCCAAAGCTATCTTGAGAAAGAAGAATGGAACTGGAGGAATCAACCTACCTGACTTCAGGCTCTACTACAAAGCCACAGTCATCAAGACAGTATGGTACTGGCACAAAGACAGAAATATAGATCAATGGAACAAAATAGAAAGCCCAGAGATAAATCCACGCACATATGGACACCTTATCTTTGACAAAGGAGGCAAGAATATACAATGGATTAAAGACAATCTCTTTAACAAGTGGTTCTGGGAAATCTGGTCAACCACTTGTAAAAGAACGAAACTAGAACACTTTCTAACACCATACACAAAAATAAACTCAAAATGGATTAAAGACCTAAACGTAAGACCAGAAACTCTAAAACTCCTAGAGGAGAACATAGGCAAAACACTCTCTGACATACATCACAGCAGGATCCTCTATGACCCACCTCCCAGAATATTGGAAATAAAAGCAAAAATAAACAAATGGGACCTAATTAAACTTAAAAGCTTCTGCACATCAAAGGAAACTGTTAGCAAGGTGAAAAGGCAGCCTTCAGAATGGGAGAAAATAATAGCAAATGAAGCAACTGACAAGCAACTAATCTCAAAAATATACAAGCAAGTCCTACAGCTCAATTCCAGAAAAATAAATGACCCAATCAAAAAATGGGCCAAAGAACTAAATAGACATTTCTCCAAAGAAGACATACAGATGGCTAACAAACACATGAAAAGATGCTCAACATCACTCAGTATCAGAGAAATGCAAATCAAAACCACTATGAGGTACCATTTCACACCAGTCAGAATGGCTGCGATCCAAAAGTCTACAAGCAATAAATGCTGGAGAGGGTGTGGAGAAAAAGGAACCCTCTTACACTGTTGGTGGGAATGTAAACTAGTACAGCCACTATGGAGAACAGTGTGGAGATTCCTTAAAAAACTGAAAATAGAACCGCCTTATGATCCAGCAATCCCACTGCTGGGCATACACACTGAGGAAACCAGAAGGGAAAGAGACACGTGTACCCCACTGTTCATCGCAGCACTGTTTATAATAGCCAGGACATGGAAGCAACCTAGAAGTCCATCAGCAGATGAATGGATAAGAAAGCTGTGGTACATATACATGATGGAGTACTACTCAGCCATTAAAAAGAACACATTTGAATCAGTTCTAATGAGGTGGATGAAACAGGAACCTATTATACAGAGTGAAGTAAGCCAGAAAGAAAAACACCAATACAGTATACTAACGCATATATATGGAATTTAGAAAGATGGTAACAATAACCCTGTGTACGAGACAGCAAAAGAGACACTGATGTATAGAACAGTCTTATGGACTCTGTTGGAGAGGGAGAGGTGGGAAGATTTGGGAGAATGGCATTGAAACATGTGTAATATCATGTATGAAATGAGTCACCAGTCCAGGTTCTATGCACGATACTGGATGCTTGGGGCTGGTGCACTGGGACGACCCAGAGGGATGGTATGGGGAGGGAGGAGGGAGGAGGGCTCAGGATGGGGAGCACATGTATACCTGTGGTGGATTCGTTTTGATGTTTGGCAAAACTAATACAGTGTTTGAGGTTTAAAAATAAAATAATATTAAAAAAAACAAAACTGACACTGCTGGCGTTTGAACTATGCCCTCATTTTAAAATGCAAAAAAAAAAAAAAAGAGGAGATTTATTGTAGGGATTAGCTCTTCCAGGGTCTAAGGAGCCCTGCAAGGTGCCATCTGCGAGCTGGAGGCTCAGGGGAGCTGGGGGTATAGTTCTGTCTGGATCTGAAGGCCTGAGACCCAAGGAAGCAGACTGTGTGCGCCTCAGTTCCCTGCCCACGCCTGAGAATCAGGAGCTCAGATGTCTGAAGGCAGGAAAGGATGGAGACCCCAGGTCAAGAAGAAAAGATTCATCCTTCCTACACATTTTCCCCCTAAATTCAGCTTCAACTGATGAAGCTTGGGTGGATGAGACCCACCCAAGCTGGGGAGGATCATCTGCCTTACTCAGTCTACTGATCAATTTCTAATCTCTTCCATAAATACCTGAGCATCCCTTAGACCAGTCAAGCCGATACCTAAAATGATCCATCACCCCCTCTCGGCCCCAGGTTACTCCCACACACCCTTTATCCATTTCCTCCAATGTTCTGACATAACCACTGGAAAGTAACATTTGTCACTGCATCCTAACTGGTCTGAGTGGTCCGGGGCTGAGCCCTGAAGTCCCTGAGCCCAGCCCTCTGCCCTGGGTTTCCTGCTCCCCTGTACGTGCTGCCAGGAGCTTGGCTCTCATTTTACTCCTTCTTTTTGACTATTTCAAATTACAAAATGCCGACAAACCCTCTTCTTTTGAACTCAGAGCCCTTCCTCCCAGCTCCTCCCCTGTGGTCTCTCTTCCCTGTTCTTAACAGATGTGGACAGGCCAGTAAAGTGACATGACAATTACCTGGGGAATTTGGTGTCAGGAAAAGCATAGCGGTCCCACCACGACTGCACAGCACTGTTTCAGGTGCGGAGTGGGGAATGTGGGGTCAAAGCACCTGGGCTGTAGACTGCTCCTTCTGGATCAGAAGTTCCAAGGGGAGACTCAGCAGCCTGTGCTGAAAATGCCCACCACATGAATCCACTTCAGCCCTGGGCAGCCCGGGGTCTCCATTTTCATACAATTCAGGAATCAGAGTAAAAGACTGAGAAAAGGTCACTCAGAGAGCTAATGGAATCATCAATTAAAAGCTTGTCACAGAATCTTTGGTTCAAACAAAGAATTCCCACCCCAAACACTAGTGATTGAACAGTACATTGCTTAGCCACTGAATTCCCCAGGGAGGAGGAGGCAGCCTCCTAGGACCAGGTCACGTGATAGCTTATTTAAAATTGACTATATATGCATAAGTGCATGCATAATGCAAAATTACATCTATAAAAAACATTTAACATGATATATATGCACATACAAGGCTTCCCTAGTGACTCAGATGGTAAAGAGCCTGCTTGCAATGCAGCAGACCCAGGTATGATCCCCGGTTAAGGAAGATACTTTGGAAAAGGGAATGGCAACCCATTCTAGTACTCTTGCCTGGAGAACTCCATGGAAGAGGAGCCTGTTAGGCACAGTCCAAAGGGTTCCAAAGAGTTAGTCATGACTGAATGACTAATTCTTTCACTTTGCATGTGCATATAAATAAATATAAATGGATAGATAAATCTCTATGCAATTATTGAGCACTAGCTGGATGCAAGATTTCTCATGTACTAGATGTGCTCCATGAATTCAGCTATTGCAGGGGACATCCTGATATCATTCCATCCTAACCTTTGGCATAATCCTAAGCTGAAGCTGACTCTAGCTCTAACCCTATTCCAAACACTACTCAAACCCTAAACATAAACCCAGCCGTAACCCTAACCCTAACCCTAACCCTTGGCCATCTATGCGAGGAGCTGACTCATTGGAAAAGACTCAGATGCTGGAGGGATTGGGGCAGGAGGAGAAGGGGATGACAGAGGATGAGATGGCTGGATGGCATCACCGACTCGATGGACATGAGTTTGAGTGAATTCCGGGAGTTGGTGATGGACAGGGAGGCCTGGCCTGCTGCAGTTCATGGTGTTGCAAAGAGTCGGACATAAATGAGTGACTGAACTGAACTGAATTGAACTGAACTGAACCCTAACCCTAACCTAAACCCTAACCTCACCCTATCCCTAACCCTAACCGAGCCCTAACCCTAACCATATCCCTAATCCTAACCCTATTCCTAAACGTAACCCTACCCTAATTCTAAGACTAACCCTAATGCTGACCTTAAACCAGACCCAGGTATGATCCCTGGTTAAGGAAGATTCTTAGGAGAAGGGAAAGGCAACCCATTCTACTACTATTGCCTGGAGAACCCCATGAAAGAGGAACCTGGTAGGCAACAGTCGAAGGGGTTCCAAAGAGTCAGTCATGACTGATGACTAATTCTTTATCCTCTGGAGAAGGAAAAGGCAACCCACTCCAGTACTCTTGCTTGGAAAATCCCATGGATGGAGCAGCCTGGTAGGCTACATACAGTCCACAGAGATGCAAAGAGTCGGACACAACTGAACGATTTCAATTTGATTTTTCATAAATAAAGAGAAATGGATAGATAAATCTAAAGGAAATTACTGAGCACTAGGTGGATGCCAGTTTTCTCATATACTAGATGTGCTCCATGGGTTCAGTTCTTGCAGAGGACATCCTGCTATCATCCCACCCTAACCCCAATACTAACCTGAAGCTGAACCCTAACCCTGACCCTATTCCAAACCCTATCCCTAACCCTAACCCCAGCCCTAACCCTAGCTCTAACCCTAACCCTAACCCTAACCCTAACCTAGTACAGAAACTGAGCTGCAGGCAGATTAGGAATCTGGAGCTCGGATGTGAAGCCAGGCAGCCTGGCACTCAAGCTTCCTCTTAACCATGACCCTCTGCACCCTGCACAGTGTGAGAAGCAAGTATAGGCTCCATCTTCTCCCCAACAGTGGTGTGTTGGCGCAACTGCCAAATGCCCAAGAGGGAGGCTTAGTGTCCATCAGCATCTCATCACCTGCTCAGCCTTTGGGACCCGAGTCAGCTTCCTGAGGCTGCTGCCCTTGGGAGGGGCTGGGTCCATCTCAAACCAGCCATTTGCATCCGCACCTCTGCTCCTTGGCGTGGACCCCAAAGGTCTCAGACGTGGTCACCAGCCAAGTAATGAAAGGAGAGTGGAGGGAAAGTCTCCAATTTCTTTCAGTTGAACAGTTATTTTAGGACAAATTGATTTGGGCTGTTTTTCCCAGGCAGGACTGGGTGAGGAGCTATCTGGACCATTGCAGGTGCTGGGCCAGGAGCTGACGGCAGGACAGCCAGCCCTTTATCCTCAGAGGAGGATATGCAGTTCTCTGTCCTCGCGTGCCTGAGGAGCTGAGCCGTGTTTTCCTTGCCGCTCAGACTGAGGAATCTGAAGCTGGCAGCGCCAGGTTGAGAGCCCACCAGTGCCCTCCTCGGCAGAGTGCCTGTGAATCAGCCAAACTGGGCTCTACCTGCCCCGCGAGGAGGCTGTCTCTTTCTGCTCCAGTGGCCTTGGTTGGGGCCCTTGCCATTCATTCAATTTTATGTCACACGCTCCTTGGAGATGCCTTTCCTTCTGCCCTGGCGGGGACACAGCTCAGTGACCAGCCCTCAAGGTGTCAGGTGCCACTGCGCACGATCTTCAGGGAGCCGTGGAAGCGCCCCCCAGTGTGGTCATCTCCAGAGTTCAGAGAACCGATATGTCCAGAGATCACGGAGGGTGGGATGCCTGTCTCCCAACCTCCCCCTCAGCATCCCACCCTTGGGCGCTCAGACTCCTCCCCCAGCTCTGCAGGTGCCAGCTTTACCCCACACCTGTTGGGGGTGTGGCTTCTGGAACAGCCATTCTGTCCCACGGTTTGTTCACATGCTCAGGTAAGGCCGGACCTCCTGCAGAACCAGGCAAAAGCACCTCCACCTCTGTGTTGGTGGCGGTGGTTCTCCCCACCGTATCAAGGCTCTGAATTCAGGACGTGACCAACTTTCCAAGGTCAAGAATCCTCAGATAAGCAAGACTCCCAAAATAAGGGAATGCGTGATCATTCGGATAACAGATTTGGACACGTTTTCTGCCAGGGTGCTGCTGAGAATGCTTGGCAATGGAAATACATTCCGGACAGAGCCCGAAGCAGAAATGAGCCGCCGGGGCATCTGCAAACTTCCAGTCACCAAATACCTTAAGAATTTCCAAATACTTTTCCTAAAATATTTTTTCTTCTGCAGATAATGAGATTAATTTCCTCATTATTTCTAGTATTTTTTAAAAATTGGTAACACTTTAAGAGTCCGGTCATTATACTTTCATCTGGTATTCATGGAAATAGCAGTGATCATAATGAGTTCACTTGGTATGCACGTGGTTGTCACATGCACTTTCATAAAGCTACCATTGTAACACAGGTTTCCTTTGGCTGCGTGCCTTTTTATGATGTCAACTACTTCATCCGATCTGATTCCGCAGCCTCCAGGAGAAGGTGTTGTCCAGGGAAGTGGGGCTTTGTCTCAAACCAGCTAAGGTGCATCAGAAAATAGCCTGGTACAGCTGTCACCTTGCACCTTCAGATTAATGCCCATATCCAATCGCATTAGACCCCTGGAACTTCTTTATCCCCTGCCTTCTCCTTCTAGCACACCCAGCCTGGCTGATGGCCTTCCCTAAATGCTGATTGAATTCTAGAGAATTTGAGTAGATTTCAGAATTCTCTGAGCCGCCCAAGCTGCCTCCCCTTCAGGACAAGGAGGACAAATTGGGTCCAGGTTCCCTTGCTTCAGTGTGGCATCAGCCGCTTGTCTTCATTAAGGATGTCCCCGGTCTAGTGGCCAATTCATGGTAACACAACATAGAGATTAATCCTACTAGCTTAATGATAAATAAGATCGTGTTGTCATTGTTCAGTCACTAAATCGTGTCCAGCTCTTTGCGATCCCAAAGACTGCAGCATGCCAGGCTTCCCTGTCCTTCACTATCTTCCGGAGTTTGTTCAAATTCATGTCCATCAAGTCCATTCAAGCATCAAGTGATGCTATCTAACCATCTCATCCTCTGCCACTCCCTTCTCTTTTGCCTTCAACCTTCCCCAGTGTCAAGACGTTTTCCAATGAGTCGGCTCTTCACGTTGAAATTGGGAATGAAGCCAGGACAGAGTCCTTACCATCAATGTGAAGGGGTGTGGAGCAGCCTTCTACTTTCTCGAGTGTGGCTTCACAGCATGCTTCTCCACCCTGCTGGTGTTTTATGCACTCAACAACCTTGAGAGATGCGAATGGCAAAGATGACGCTTAGGAAAGAGGGCATGCGAACAGTTATCCCCCTGCTAGGACTGCTGCCTCTGTCCCCCCAGGAAGAGGAGAAGCATCTTCTTCATGGGGAGACTGGTAAGTGCTGTGGTCCATCATGGAGCGGAGGTCCTGTCCCGCAGTCGGGACACGTGTTCCAGCAGCTGAGCCAGGGCACAGGGAAAAGCGACATTCCTCCAAGAGTGGGTATGGAGAAGCGGGTCCCTGCAGGACAAGTCACAGGTAGGTCACCTTCAGTGCTTCTCCTTGGGCATCACAGAACTCGTATCCTGGGGACGTGACTGAGTTTTTGTGAACCAGTTCACAGCTTGAGCTTCCGGGTCCAACAGTAGGAACTCAGAGCATGACAACAGAGGAATTCTGGGGGGAGAAGACGTTGATGGGAAGGCCATCACTGACGTCCTTTCATTTTGATTTTCTCTTATGTTTTCCTGTCCCTAATCAAATGCATTATCACATATTTAGTTTAATTACCATATCAGGAGGAAATCCACTTTTACTGATACAATTAAAAGACTAGCAAATAGTGTCTTACAAGTGGCTTGGAGCCACATTAACAAAATGTGATAGTAATTGATGTGAGAGTCACATGATCTGATGGCAAAATGGGTTGTTTTAATTGTGTCGGGGGAATCCTCTGCCTGGTTCTTCTAACTCCCTGCATCAGCCAAGCGCCAGGCAACAAAGGTGCCACTTATTTGTGCCTGGGGTTCAGGCAGTACAGGGGGGTGAGATGTGCTCACGGCTCCTGGGATGAGATTCTGGGATCCAGTTCACCTATCCTTGCCTGATTCACATGAAGACATGTCTGCTGGATAGAAAATATTTCACTGAAATTAGTTAAAAACACAACGATAACCATAGCAGCAGAAACCCACTGCATACTCAGTTCAGATACTCTAGTACCCACATGTATGCTAAGTTGCTTCAATCATGTCCGACTCTGCAACCCTATGTACTGAAGCCCACCAGGCTCCTCTGTCCTTGGGATTCTCCAGGCAAGACTACTGGAGTGGGTTGCCATGCCGTCCTCCAGGGGGTCTACGTCCCTTATGGCTCCTGCATTGACAGGCAGGCTGTTTACCACTGGCACCACCTCAGAAGCCATTTTAGTACCTAGACCTTCATAAATCAAGTGCATATATTTTTAAGTAAAGCCAGAGAATGATTTCTATTTTTTTTGCATTTTTATGAATTGCCTTTGTAATATCAGTACTTTCAAACTAAAAGCTATTCAAATATATATTAAATATCTTCACATGACACCGGAATGGGCCATCTCTCCACAAAGCCAGCGCACTATTAATTTCTTCACAAAATATCTGAACAGCATTTTTCAATTAATTTTTTTCGTGTTGTGTTTGCCTCCACCTGACACCACAGATGTGATGTTGTCTTTTTCACAGCTGGAGACCAACTAAAACGGCCTCCGGGATAATGTGAATATGTCAAGCAGCAAAGAATATGGCATTTAAAGTGAGAGAATTCCTATCTTCTCTTGCTTCTCGTGATGAAACTTTGCCCTTTTCTCATGTTCCTTTCCTAGCTCGTTGAGATGAGTGTCTGCAATTCCTGACCTACCAATTAGTTCCTGAATGAGCAGGTTGGAAGACCACCCTGTGTCACACCCACGGCTAATACCCTCACTCATGGGGCCTTGACCCCAGCCAGCCAGCCTTCTCCTGGTCTTCGGTGTGATTAATAGTTCCACGCTGGTCTAATTGCAGTCTGCCTCTGGATCCCCATCGACTCTGGAGCCATCTCAGACTCTGAGTGCTCACTGCCAGCACAGTGGAGCCTGCACGTGTCCCTGTGTGTGCATTCACGTGTGTGCATGCGTGTGCACAGAGCATTTCCGGTCAGGAGTCACCCTGATCTTTGTCAGCAGTGTATATCCGGTCACACCTTGGTGCTAGGACTCGAACGTGATTTAATGAATTTAGAGCCTGTATCCCTGGTTCTGTCTACATAACTTCCAAACACATGGGAAGGAACATAAATTCACTTAGACTGATGATTTTGCATTAGAAAGGCCAGGAAAACCTGTTGTTTGGACTTAATTGATGTAAAAATTAGACCTGGTCTAATGGGTGGACTGGTGTAAATATTTGGCAATGGTGGGTCCAGCCTGTTTGCCAGAAGTGATGCTGATTATTTTCCTCTGAAAGCTCCCCCAGACCCCGCGCTGTCACCTCTCAGCCTGTTGGCTGCGGCTTCATGGTGTTTTGTGGATGGTCTTCAGTGGAGTATGTTTAATGGTGTGGGCAAAAATGGTAAAAGCTGTGTGAGGTTTTATCCTGTCTTCTCTCTCTTTTGCTTGACTTACACACTGCATCCATTACTGTTAATCAAAGAAGGTGATCTGCTCATCTTTTTAGTTAATTATTTACTCAGCTAAAATAATTTATTGACCATCTACTCTGAACAATAACCCTTAAAACCCATTTATTCATTCACTCATTCAACAAATAATCATAAGAACACTTCGTGGCTCCCTTAGAGAACTTCATGAATCCCTTAAGAGAGGTGGAAAAAAGTATGTCTTCCCCAGCTCTTAGAGAATATCACTGCCTATGAAGTGACAAAAATAACAAAATGAGCATCTAGGGTGCCATCCTGGCATTTCCCCCAGCTAAATGATACTCACTCACCTGTCTTGGAGAAGGGAGGATGCCAATTTTTACCTCTCCAAAGGACAGGTGTCTCCTGGCCCCTGTGTGTGCTTCACTCATGGGCAGAACCATCCATGAGTCTGAGATCTTCACTAGGAAACTGTGCTGTGAGTCCTGTAAGATAAAGGCCTGTGAGTCAGTCATTTGTATCCTCTGGCACGTGTGACTGAGGGCCTTCCATTTGTCAGATAATCTGATGACTGTCTGATGAGATGAAGAACCTATTCCCTTCCATCTAACCTGGGTAGACAGGAATATACCAGGCAAAACCGATAAAGGAAATCAATGTGGAGCTACCTTAGCTGGGAGGATCAGAGACGTTCTCTACGGATGTTACTTTCAAGCTAAAACCCAATGAGGACAAAGAAACAGTTATATAGAAACCTAGGGAAGAACATTTGATAAATAAAGAACAGATAATAAGCAAGAAAAAGACTCAAAAGAGAAAAGAAGAAAAGGCAGAAGCTGAACCCTAATAGGAGGGTGGGTGAACCACAGACTGTTTCAACATGGCAGTGAGCAGTGGCGGGATATTCTGGACCAGAGGAAAGTTTCCATATGTGTTTAATTGTAGCGGAAAATCCATGGAGGACTTTACAAGGGAGAGCATCACAAGTGGATTCAAGGTTTTGAAAGTTCCCTCTAAGAGTGGAGACTGGAACTGGGAGTGGGTGGAGGGCAAGACCAGAAGCTGGAAGGCTCTCAAGATGATTTAGCTATGTTTCTGCCTTAAATGTCCTACTGACCTTAGTTGAGTTCTTAGTGAAGGATGTCCTCTGCCTTCAGGTGTCCTCAGGGAACCTCAGCTCAGACCTACGGGGACGGTAGATGCAAAGCCAGTGGCGTGGTCCCGCAGCCAACAGTGTTTCTATAGCTCGGGTGGTGTGGGTACATTCAGGTTGTCGAGACTTGGGGCCCGACCACCAAGCAGACAAGCCCTGGGTGCAGACAAGCTCAGCTCCCATGCACTGGGCACCACTTTCCCCAACAGCCAACTAGGGTGATGCTCACTCACAGCAGTCTACCTCTCAGTGCTAAGGAGGCATCACTGGTGATAACGTCATCCTCATACACAATGCAAGAATTTGTTTTGTACTGAGAGTAATATACAGTGACTGCTGGAGCATTTACATCCCTACACCACTTTAAACTTTGGGAGATGCCTTGAGGATCTGTAGAAAGAGACAAAAGCCCTCTATAAATGCCACAGTGAACATAACTTGCTTTCTGTCCTCTCGGTCATCACTCCACCATTCCTTCCTCTAGGTGTTATTCTCATTTCAATCAAGTGTCTCTCTTGGGACCACCAGTCCCAGGATCCACCCAGTGAGTAGAGCAGTTGGTCTAAACAGTGGCTTGTGACCCAGAAAGGACCCTGCGTAGCCCACGTGACAGCTATGATATGTGTGCCTTGCAGGAGAAAATGCCTGTCTCCGCCGGGCTCTGAGGCTGTGAATTCGAGGCTGTTCTTGGCTACCTTTTCTCATGCGTGGAGCCTGCCTGCCTGTCTGTCTGCAGAATAAAGCCTAGATCAGATCAGATCAGATCAATCACTCAGTCATGTCCGACTCTTTGTGACCCCATGAATCGCAGCATGCCAGGCCTCCCTGTCCATCACCAACTCCCGGAGTTCACTCAGACTCACGTCCATCAAGTCAGTGATGCCATCCAGCCATCTCATCCTCTGTCGTCCCCTTCTTCTCTTGCCCCCAATCCCTCCCAGCATCTGAGTCTTTTCCAATGAGACAACTCTTCGCATGAGGTGGCCAGAGTACTGGAGTTTCAGCTTTAGCATCATTCCTTCCAAAGAAATCCCAGGGCTGATCTCCTTCAGAATGGACTGGTTGGATCTCCTTGCAGTCCAAGGGACTCTTAAGAGTCTTCTCCAACACCACAGTTCAAAGGCATCAATTCTTCGGCACTCAGCCTTCTTCACAGTCCAACTCTCACATCCATACATGACCACAGGAAAAACCATAGCCTTGACTAGACGGACCTTTGTTGGCAAAGTAATGTCTCTGCTTTTGAATATGCTGTCTAGGTTGGTCACAACTTTCCTTCCAAGGAGTAAGCGTCTTTTAATTTCATGGCTGCAGTCACCATCTGCAGTGATTTTGGAGCCCAGAAAAATAAAGTCTGACATTGTTTCCACTGTTTCCCCATCTATTTCCCATGAAGTGATGGGACCGGATGCCATGATCTTCATTTTCTGAATGTTGAGCTTTAAGCCAACTTTTTCACTCCCTTCTTTCACTTTCATCAAGAGGCTTTTGAGTTCCTCTTCACTTTCTGCCATAAGGGTGGTGTCATCTGCATATCTGAGGTTGTTGATATTTCTCCCAGCAATCTTGATTCCAGCTTGTGTTTCTTCCAGTCCAGCGTTTCTCATGATGTACTCTGCATATAAGTTAAATAAACAGGGTGACAATATACAGCCTTGACAAACTCCTTTTCCTATTTGGAAACAGTCTGTTGTTCCATGTCCAGTTCTAACTGTTGCTTCCTGACCTGCATACAAATTTCTCAAGAGGCAGATCAGGTGGTCTGGTATTCCCATCTCTTTCGGAATTTTCCACAGTTTATTGGGATCCACACAGTCAAAGGCTTTGGCATAGTCAATAAAGCAGAAATAGATGCTTTTCTGGAACTCTCTTGCTTTTTCCATGATCCAACGGATGTTGGCAATTTGATCTCGGGTTCCTCTGCCTTTTCTAAAACCAGCTTGAACATCAGGAAGTTCATGGTTCACATATTGCTGAAGCCTGGCTTGGAGAATTTTGAGCATTACTTTACTAGCATGCAAGATGAGTGCAACTGTGCGGTAGTTTGAGCATTCTTTGGCATTGCCTTTCTTTGGGATTGGAATGAAAACTGACCTTTTCCAGTCCTGTGGCCACTGCTGAGTTTTCCAAATTTGCTGGCATATTGAGTGCAGCACTTTCACAGCATCATCTTTCAGGATTTGGAATAGCTCAACTGGAATTCCATCACCTCCACTAGCTTTGTTCATAGTGATGCTTTCTAAGGCCCACTTGACTTCACATTCCAGGATGTCTGGCTCTAGGTCAGTGATCACACCATCGTGATTATCTGAGTCGTGAAGATCTTTTTTGTACAGTTCTTCTGTGTATTCTTGCCACCTCTTCTTAATATCTTCTGCTTCTGTTAGGTCCATACAATTTCTGTCCTTTATCAAGCCCATCTTTGCATGAAATGTTCCTTTGGTATCTCTGATTTTCTTGAAGAGAGCCCTAGTCTTTCCCATTCTGTTGTTTTCCTCTATTTCTTTGCATTGATCACTGAAGAAGGCTTTCTTATCTCTCCTTACTATTCTTTGGAACTCTGCATTCAGTTGTTTATATCTTTCCTTTTCTCCTTTGCTTTTTGCTTCTGGAGACCCAAAACGGATGAAAAGAAGATGTGAGGGGGAGAAAGAGAGAAAAAGGAGAGAAGACTCCTAGTGTCTCAGCTTTTTCAATCTGTAATGCCAGTTTCCTTCTGGGCCACGTGAACTAAAACATTCATGTTTTGCAAAAGTTATTTGACTCAGGTTCCTGTCCCTCCTCACAAGCCCCAACTGATAGCCGCAGCTATGTGTGTTCAGTGAGAGCCTACAAGTTTCCACGCGCTTCCCTGCCCGCAGCCCATTGGAGAGGGGAATCTACACACTGGCTTCCTTCTATCACTAGCCAAGAGCCGGCAACACAAGCTTTGATGACCATGTAGTAACTTACTCACCTGGCCCCTCCTAAATCTCATCATGGGAGAAGTCAGTGACTCAGGACGTTGAGAACAAGGCCGGGTCCTCCGTGGCCCTGCCTTCTGCATCATCTTGCAGCACTCATTCCACCCAATTTATCAGACAGCCCTTGCCTCTGTGAACCAGTCTGACTGGTTCATTTCTCCATATGTTTTGTGATCTCATCTCTTACTAATGTCTCTAGGACTCTGCCTTCCACCGGGGTCAGACATGCTGTCTCCTGGCTGGTTTGTTTCCCAATCCCTTTCCTAGAGACCGAAGTTTGCCCTCCTTCAATCTGTCAGCATCTCTCATTTTCAGAAGAGCCCTTTAAAAATCTATCCTCAAAAAAGCAACTGCTTCTCTCACAGTATGAATGACTTTGGACACAGAGTCGTTGAGGATCTCATTTTCCTTTCTGATATCCTAACTTTCGTAGTCAGTTCTATGGCACCTTAATTCCCCGCGACTCCCATAGTATCTAAAGCTCCAAATTGTTGCCCTCTCTATCATAACACCTGAGCCTACCTTTTGTTTCCTTTGTGTGACATGTTTGGTCTCCCTTCTCAAGAGAAGTTCTCTCAATCAGGCACTTGGGTTTTAGATGAATCAGCAAATGGTATTTAACATTCTGAGAAGTATCCTGTCTCATGGTGCTGTTTCCTTTTGTGACCTGTTGAACTCTAGGCAGAAAAGCAAAGGACTGAGCAGGGGAAGGAATAGACTGGAAGTGTGAAATTAGTAGATGCAAACTATTACTTATAGAATGGAGAATCAATAAGGTCCTGCTGTATAGCACAGGGAGCTCTACCCAATATCCTGGGATAAACCATGATGGAAACGAATATAAAGAAAGAATGTGCATATAACTAAGTCACTTTGCTGGATAGCAGAAATGAACACAACATGGAAAATCAACTGTATTCCAATTAAAAACAAAGAAAGAAAGAAAAGCAAAGGAACCAAAGCCCACTGGCATGCTGGCATGCTAATGAACTTGCAGTTGAGCTGCTGGTTTGCTGGACTTTCAGTCTGGGTCTTTTCCTCTTTGGATGTGACTTTGGCTCATCTGCAGGGTTCTTCCCTTTGCGATGCCACTGGACAAAGGCTCTTCTTGGCCTGAACTCCTGCCCGGAGTTTGCAGGCTTGGAGCATCTCAGGTCCAGGGTGTGGAGATGCAGTCTGGATTGAAGGTTGGCTGCGTCTATTCCCCTGACACTGACACAAACCTGGAACTGAGCAACCCTGAAACTTGGATTTCTCCTTCCTATCTATGTGTGCTTTTTAAATGAATGGCATGCGGCAGGCTAAGTCACTTCAGTCTTGTCTGACTCTTTGTGACTCTATGTGACTCTATGTACTCTAGAACCTACCAGGCTCCTAACCTTTGGGATTCTCCAGGCAAGAATACTGGAGTGGGTTACTATTTCCTCTTCCAAGAGATCTTTCTGACCTGGGGATCGAACCCTAGTCTCCTGTTTCCTGCCCTGGCAGGCAGGGTCTTTACCACTAGCACCACCTGGGAAGCCCTTTAAACAAATATTTTAATGTAAAAGAGTCATGCCCTGAGGGGATCTTTGCAAAGGGGCTTCTAATGAGCCAACAACCTCCACGCCCAAGTAGTCCTTTTAGTTACCTATGATGTTATTTGGGAAGGCACAGATTGTCCGCCACCATCTCCTTGAAATCTCAAGTGAAACATCCGTTTCCAGAGGCAGATACGTGCTTTATTTGCTTCCTTTCAAGATGCAGTAAATCAGGAAAGTCACAGGGAAAGATTAGAACTCAGTAGGATGGTAAGAAAGAAGATCTCCAGGCACTTGCTATAAGTGGGAAACTTCCCTTTCATTTTAGGACAATCCTTTATAAATGGACAGTCTATGGGCCCAAGAAACCTCCTTGCCTGTGGGGCCTGGAAGGAGAGCTCCTCTACACAACAAACTTGATCCCCAGGCCACAGTTGCAAATCAATCACCCAGGACCTTGAAAATGGCAGTTTCTCTCCTTGTTCAGTCACACAGTTGTGTCCAGCTCTTTACGACCCCATGGACTGCAGCACGCCAGGCTTCCCTGTCCACCATCTCCCAGAGTTTGTTCAAACTCATGTCCATTGAGTCGGTGATGCCATCCAACCATCTCATCCTCTGTCATCCCTTTCTCCTCCTGCCTTCAGTCTTTCCCAGCATCAGGGTCTTTTCCTAAATAATGGTATTCAGAAGATGCAAGGGGAAATCTAAATTAAAATTCCCAAACCTTCCAGTCTGAAACTAAATTAAGGCTATAGCCATCAAAGCCTGCCAAAGGAGACCACTAGGTAATTCCACCTGTTGAATTATGGTTTCCCCTCCAAAACACCACGGCTCCAACTCCAGTTAGGGGCTTCCTGCTCCCAGGCTCTCTAATGACACGGTGGACTCACAGACACAAGGCTGCAGGATGTTGAAATTAAGTGTAGACAACGGGCAGTTCTTCAGAGGGTGAAGAAACTTGTCTCTAATTTTCAAGGGCTCTGCTTCATCTCGGTAGGGTAGTTAGCTGTAACCCTCCTATAAGCAATGAAAGCAATGCACTTGCTCTTAAGCTTTAACAGGAATGGTTAAAGCTTTAATGTTTAACAGGAATGGTTTTCCAGGAATTGGTGTCTTTCACTGCTCTTGTCAATATCTTAAAATCCCCTGTGGAGCCTTCTCGCCTTTCTCCAGAGTGCTGTAATTTGGAGGCAGGTCTACACACTGGGTTCGTGGAAGGAGGAGCATCTTGCCTTCAGAACGCACTCCCGCAGGGGATGTGCCCACCTCACTCTCTCTCGCTCCTGGTTGAGACTCCACCAGGTTACTTTCTACTCTGCAAATCGAAAAATAGTCCCACCCCTGCACTTTCTGGACCAAGTCACTTTAAGCCTTTATGTCATGCCTCTATTACACGGGCAGATCGCCAGCTTAATTACCTGAAGTCATTAGTACCCCTTGTATCTGAAGGAAGAAAGTCAAACCCACCGCTTGAGCTGCAGGGGACACTCAGATCCGTCAACAATAGCTGGGATTGGGTTGCATTTATCGTCTGAATTCGACTTATCTGACGCCTTCATTTTGGAGCTTTCCTTTTCTCTTTCTAATCCCTGCAAAATGTGTTTGTGAAGCAAAGGCTGCTTTTCCCTGAGAATGAATAGCATACTTCCCCCCAAACAGAGGAAAGTCAATGCCCTCTTGTTTCGCAAGGCTGGGAGGTGCCAGTGGACCCCAGAGGCTCCACTGCCAGCCTCATTCTCCACCAAATCCAGCTCATGTTTTCTGTTCTTTTGAGAGCTGCTCTTGCCTCCGTGATCGTGGCTGTAATTACACAAATGATCTGCTCCACTGTCACTTCCAGTCAAAGGTGTCATCTAAAATTAAAAATTCATGTAAAATCTGGAGATGCAACTTTTAAGCAGACAGTGGAGACCTGATCTGATTTTACAATCAATGTTTTACTTAACCCTTTCGTGCCTCTTGGACTACGTGTAGGAGATGGGAGATTTCAGGGACCCGGCCACCTGGAAGATGTCTGTGTGAATTTGCTAAGGCTACTGATGCAACATACCACAGGCTGGCAGCTGATAGAACAGAAATTATTTTCTCACAATTCTGGTGGCTATCAGCCCAAGGTCAAGCTGTCAGCAGGGTTTGTTTTTTTGTTTTTTCCTGAGGGCTCTCTCTGGGGTTTGTAGATATCTATGTTCTCCCTGAATTTTTATGTGGGTGACCCTCTGTACGTGTCTGGGTCCAAATTTCCTCTTTTTATAAGGACCCCAGTTACACTGGATTAGGGTCCACTCTAATGAACTCATTGTAGCTTAATTATAATTCTAAAGACCCTATCTCCAAAGATAGTCATGTTCTGAGGTTCTGGGGTTAGTGCTCCATCACATGAATTTGGGGGGAAGCACCTCAGCACATAAAAATGTCCCATTACCATCTAAGATGAGCCAGAGTTCATGTGAGAAGGTCCACTGGTCTGGGGACATCTGTTTCTGATGGAGCCAGCTACACAAGAAAGCCAGTGGATTCAGGTCTGGAGAAATTATATTCCTATGTTGAATCAGGGGCATTAGATTCTGAAAAATTTCCTGGACATTTTAAATATTGGGATTTGCACAGCCAACCTAAGATTCAGATGCTTACTTTTATAACAGCATTCTCCATTTGTTTGGGCTTTAAGAGCTTGATAAATCCATGCATGAGACAAGTGACGCATATTATTGCTATTATTGTTAATTTTATTTTTAAAATATTTAAGTTAACATACAGCAAGGTTAACTTGGAGGTGTTAGTGTACTATTCAATGAGTTTGAACATATATGAATTCAAGTCACTAACTTTGCAATCACAGTAACAAAATTCCATCACTCCCAAAATCTCCTTCTGTTGCCCTTTGTAGACAAATCCTCCACACAGCACTGGTATGTTCTCTATCCTTTAGTTTAGCTTTTGTAAGAAGGTTGTATAAATAGAGCCATACCATATGTAATCTTTGGAGAGTTTCCTCTTCAACCCAGGATAAGAGATTTAACCATGTTGGATGTACCAATAATTTATTCCTTTTCATTGCTGAGCAGTATCCCATTGCAGGGCTTCCCTGGTAGATCAGCTGGTAAAGAATCTGCCTGTAATGCAGGAGACCCCAGTTTGATTCCTGAGTATGAAAGATCCACTGGAGATGGGATAGGCTACCCACTCCAGTATTCTTGGGCTTCCCTTGAGGCTCATCTGGTAAAGAATCTGCCTGCAATGCAGGAGACCTGGTTGGGAAGATCCCCTGGAGAAGGATTCCATTGTATAGATGGACTTCATCTTGTTCATCTATTCATCCATTGAAAGATACGTGTGCTAGTTATAGTTTTCAGTGATTAGAAATAAAACTGCTCTAAATATTCACATTTAGGTTTATATATGAACTTATGTTTTCCTTTCTTTTGAATAAACATCTAGAAGTGTGATTGCTGGTTTACATGCTATGGGTATATTTATAGAGCTTTATGAGAAACTGTCAACTTGTCCAGAGTTACCACACCATTCTTCATTATACCAGCAATGCGTGAGAGTTCTTTTGCTTTTTCCATTCTAATAAGTACATGGTTTGTGGGTTTGATATGCATTTCTTTGCTGGCTAATGATGTTGAACATCTTTTCATGGGCTTATTTTGATTTCTTTCAGTTCAGTTCAGTTCAGTCACTCAGTCATTTCCGACTCCCTGCGACCCCATGAATCGAAGCACGCCAGGACTCCCTGTCCATCACCAACTCCCGGAGTTCACTCAGACTCACGTCCATCGAGTCAGCCATCTCATCCTCTGTCGTCCCCTTCTCCTCCTGCCCCCAATCCCTCCCAGCATCAGAGTCTTTTCCAATGAGTCAACTCTTCACATGAGGTGGCCAAAGTACTGGAGTTTCAGCTTTAGCATCATTCCTTCCAAAGAAATCCCAGGGCTGATCTCCTTCAGAATGGACTGGTTGGATCTCCTTGCAGTCCAAGGGACTCTCAAGAGTCTTCTCCAACACCACAGTTCAAAAGCTATACTTTATATCTATTTTGAGTTAGCTTTTGTATAATGTATGGGATATATGAAATTAAAAGACGCTTACTCCTTGGAAGGAAAGTTATGACCAACCTAGACAGCATATTCAAAAGCAGAGACATTACTTTGCCAACAAAGGTCCGTCTAGTCAAGGCTATGGTTTTTCCTGTGGTCATGTATGGATGTGAGAGTTGGACTGTGAAGAAGGCTGAGCGCCGAAGAATTGATGCTTTTGAACTGTGGTGTTGGAGAAGACTCTTGAGAGTCCCTTGGACTGCAAGGAGATCCAACCAGTCCATTCTGAAGGAGATCAGCCCTGGGATTTCTTTGGAAGGAATGATGCTAAAGCTGAAACTCCAGTACTTTGGCCACCTCATGCGAAGAGTTGGCTCATTGGAAAAGATTCTGATGCTGGGAGGGATTGGGGGCAGGAGGAAAAGGGGATGACAGAGGATGAGATGGCTGGATGGCATCACAGACTCGATGGACGTGAGTCTGAGTGAACTCCGGGAGTTGGTGATGGACAGGGAGTCCTGGCGTGCTGCGATTCATGGGGTCACAAAGAGTTAGACACGACTGAGCGACTGAACTGAACTGCACTGATGGGATATATGACGAAGTTAATATTTTTTCATATGAATGTACAACTGTTGAAAAGCTATTCTAACTATATTTAATTGCCTTTATAGTTTGATCAAAAATCAACTGACTTCCCAGGTGGGTTCACTGGCAGATTCTACAAAACATTTGAGGCAGATTATACCAATTCTCTATAGTTTCTTCCAGGATAGAAGCAGAAGGAACACTTCCTAACTCATTCTATAAGGTAATATTACCTTAATACCAAAATCAGGGGAAGACATTTAACAAGAAAAGGAAGATACAGACCAACATCTCTCATGAATATAGATGAAAAAATTCTCAAAAATATTAGCAAATAGAATCCAAACAAATATAAAAATTATACACCACCACCAAGTAGGACTTATGCCAGGTATGCAAGGCTGGTCATCTATTCACATACAAAAAACAAAACAAAACAAGATATAATCTAGACACAGACCCTATGCCATTCACAAAAATTAACTCAAATGAGTCACGGATGTAAAGATATAAAGGTAAAATGTAAAGCTATAAATCTCCTAGAAGATAAGAAAGGAGAAAATCTAGATAACTTTGAGTTTGCTGCTGCTGCTGCTGCTAAGTCACTTCAGTCGTGTCCGACTCTATGTGACCCCATAGACGGCAGCCCACCAGGCTCCCCCGTCCCCGGGTTTCTCCAGGCGAGAACACTGGAGTAGGTTGCCATTTCCTTCTGCAATGCATGAAAGTGAAAAGTGAAAGTGAAGTCGCTCAGTCGTGGCTGAGTCTTAGAGACTACATGGACTGCAGCCTATCAGGTTCTTCCGTCCATGGGAGTTTCCAGGCAAAAGTACTGGAGTGGGGTGCCATTGCCTTCTCCAACGTTGAGTTTAACGATGCCTTTTTGGATATAACAACAAAGGCACAATCTAGGAAATAAATAATTGGTAAACTGGACTTCATTAGAGCCAAAACTCTACTCTTCTAAAGACAATGCCGAAAGAATAAAATAACAAGCCATAGACTGGGAGAAGAGACTTGCTAAAGACACATCTGATAAAGAACTGTTACCCAAAACATGCAAAGAACTCTTAAAACTCAGCAATAAGAAAACAAATAAGCCAATTAAAAAAACAGGCCAAAAATCTTAATAGACACCTCATCAAGGAAGATACACAGATGGCAAATAAGAACATGAAAAGATGCTGAACATCATATGCCATTGGGGAAAAGTAGTTTAAGACAACAATGGGATATCAGTACACATCTATTAGAATGGTCAAAATCTGAAACACTGAGAAATCCAAACACTGGTGAGGAGGTGGAGCAACAGGAATTCTCATTCATTGCTGGTAGAAATACAAAATGATGCAGCTACTTTGGATGACTGCTGGCTTCTTATAAAATCATTTATACTCCCACCATACAATCCAGCAATCATGCTCCTTGGTATTTACCAAAACAAGCTGAAAACTTACGTTCACACAAAAATCTGCACTTGGATGTTTACAGCTGCTTTATTCATAACTGCAAAAACTTAGAAGCAACCAAGATATCCCTCAGTAAGTGAATGGATAAACTATGGCACACCAGACAATGGGATATTATTCAGCATTAAAAATGAATGAGCTATCTAGCCATGAAAAGACATGGAGGAATCCTAAATGCCTATTGCTATGTGAAAGAAGTTAATCTGAAAAGATTAACTTGATTGATTTAATGCTTGCTTGATTCATCTATACAATATTTAGGAAAAGGTGAAATTGTGGAGACAGTAAAACAATCATGTCAATGATTGTCAGGGGACTGGGTTGGGGGAGATAAATAAGCCAAGCACAGAGGAATTTTAAGGCAGTGAAAATACTCCATAAGATGTTATACTGGATCTATGGATCCATGTCATCATATATTTGTTTAACCCCATACAACATGGACTTCCCGGCTGACACTAACAGTAAAGAGCCTGCCTGCCAGGAGACACAGGGCGTGCCTTGGGTTCGGGCCTTGGGTCAGGAAGATCCCCTGAAAGAGGAGTGGCAACCCACTCCAATGTTCTTGCCTGCAGAATCTCATGGACAGAGGAGTCTGGCGGGCTACAATGCACAGGACTGCAAGGAGTTGGACACAACTGAAATGACTTAGCATGTGTGCATACAACGTACAACACCAGGAATGAAGCCTAAAGTGAACTACGGACTGTGGGTGACTATAATGTGTCAGCGTAGGTTCATCCTTGGTAAAAATTGCAGCACTCTAGTGAGCTGATAATGAGGAATGCTATGCCTGCGTGGAGGCAAGGGGTATACAGGAAATCTCTGTACCTCCTTCTCAATTTGTTGTAAACCTTAAAGTGTCCTAAAAATATAATATCTTTTAAAAAAGATCAATTGTCTATATTTAAGGGGGTCTATTTCTGGACTCTGTATTTAGTGTCATTGATCAGTGCATCTGTGATTTCACCAATATCACACTGTTTTGTCTACTATAGCTTTATAATATGTCTTAAAATTGGGCAGGGTGAGCCCTTCAATTTCATTCTTCTTTTTCAAAATTGTTTTGGCTGTTCTCTTTTGTTTCACCATATAGATTTTCCAGTCAGCTTACTAGGAGCTACAAAAAATTCTGTTAGGGTTTTATTAGAAGTGTGTTAAATGTATAGGTCAGTTTGCAGAAAATGAACATCTTAACTATCCTGAGTCTTCTAGCCATAAATATGGGTGTCTCTACTCTTACTTAGGTCAAATTTCTTTCACTAGCCTTTTGTAGTTTGACACAAGAACCTTTATTGAGAGTCACATGTAAATATTTTCTGTGGTTTGGTCACTGGTTTTTCTTCTAATGTGCTTTGTTTGGTTGCTCAGTCGTGTCCAACCTTTGCGACCCCGTTGACACAGATAACCAGGCCCCTCTGTCCATGGGATTTTCCAGGCATGAATACTGGAGTGGGTAGCCATTTCCTTCTCCAGGAAAGCTTTCTGATCCAGGGATTGAACCCTGGTCTCCTGTATTGCAGGCAGGTTCTTTGTCTGCAAATGACAGCTTTATTTCTTTTCTTTGCCCTATCTGAATGACCTTTAATTCTTTTTCTTGCTTTATTACACTAGCCAAGATTTTATTTTTACTTGTTTCATTTTTTTTTCATTTTTTAATAAATGAGGCAAATTTACCTAGAATGCCCAAGGACTTACCCAAAGTCACACAGTACTTGTCATAATAAAAGATGCTGGAATCGAGATGCTTGATACTAGTTCCAATCTACTTCCAGCTCTGTCCCAGGAGACAACAGACACAAAAGAGAAAGGGTATCGTCAGGATCTTTATGTAGTTTTTCTATTGACTTTGCAGTAACGTTTGATTAAACTTCATCACTGACGATGTGGCCCCCTCCCTCTTACGGTTTTAAAGTCAAGCAGTATCTAGGGTGACTTGGGGACTCAGCCCTGATAAGGCGGTCATTTCCAGCCGTGAAAACTCCCAGTGGTCACTGTGCAGTCCCCAGCCTTGCGGAGCAAATTCTGAGTGCTTTTAAGGTGATGAGGTGAATGAAGAAGTTAAAGCAGGTGATGGATTTCGCCCAGGCCTCCTTCCATTAGCAGCATCACTCTCCCCTCTCTGGGGGCCCCGGAAGGTGGTGATGGTGATTCAGAAATGTCCACTGCAATTTAGCTCACCCACCCATGGTTGCTGTTGTGGGGCTGGAAATATAAACTCTACTGACTGGAGTGAGTGGCAGCGCGCTGGCCGCACCAGCCGGCGTCACTGGCCCAGCAAAGCCGTGTCCCCAGGCAAGGTCTGATGGGGACGGAGGCACGTACGGCTGGATGCTCAGCATCTTCGCTAACAGGCCTGGCATACCGCCCGGTTTTCTGCTCCAGGATCATCCCTTCCCTGGAAAAGAGCCTTCCTATCCATTAAGTGGTCTGACTCAGGAAGAGCCCAGGACGGGGCCCCTGGACACTTCCCTGCACCTTCCCCCATGACCTCTCATTGCCTATTCTATCAAAACCTAGCAAAATATGAAAACTTTGTTTCGGAAATAGTTTCAGGTTTGATGGGGTCTTTTCTTCAAAGAAAAAGTAGATGAGAGGAAATGTTACATTCCCCAAAGTTCTCTCAACCAGCATGTACTGGTTAGGGAGGAAACAGACAAATCAGAAGCCTTAAAATCTGTCAGCAAACATTTTCCTTCTCCTTCCTACCTAGAAATGTTTGAGCTCCATGGACTTTGTTTCAAATGTGTTTGACCAGACAGAACACAGAGAATCATATGGCATGGACATGGACCACATACTCTGCAACTGACATCAAAGGGCTTTTGGTGCCCTGGAAGGAGACTTGTGTTTCATACACCATTTGCAACTTGCTGGTCTAATTCCACCATCCCTGTGAAATTAAACAATAAACAAACAAAAATAAGAAGGCCGAGTTTGACTTGGTTCTCGCAGTCCTCTCGGGGAATCTTTGCGGCTTTTCTGCTATTCCTCACCCCGCTACAAACCATACTGAACACACACTCAGGTTTCTTTCACTAGTCCGGTAGGTTGGTTGGAAAAAACAAAACGAGAACTTGTGTGGTTTCCTACCTCCCAGAGTTTGCGATTTCAAATGCACTTGAATTTCACCAATCCAACAAATGATGATACTAGGAGTGCTCTCTTTCTCTGCTTTTCAATAAGCTGTTAAATCTTAAAGGAGTTTCCAGAGCAAGGACGAGACCCAGAGCTTCAAGAAAATTGTTCATTATTTACTGTTTCTTAAATGCCTTGGAAATGAAAGCTCTCTGAGCGGGGGAAGGCCGGGGCTCTGCCGCTGTGGGCCATGGCAGCAGTGGCTGCCACCTCACTGAGCTTTTAGCGTGAAAGTGAGAAGTGCCGGAAGCTACCTCATGTGCTGAATTGCAACACGAAGGAGGGAAAAAGGGGTCTCACTGTAGGAACCCCAAAAGGGGAAACCGAGAAGCCGGACAGAGGGGAAAAGGGCTGCCCCTGTGACTCCCTTAGCAGAGCCAAGCCTGGCCTCAGCCCCTCCTTCATAGCTGTCACTGTCTCCCTGTTACCTCCTTAATGCAGACGTAGTTTGAGCAGCCAGGGGTCTTCCAGACCCGTTCACAGGGACGCCAGGGCAGCCTGGGCACCACCCGGCCCACCCCGTCGATGGCCACAGGAGCAGCAGAAGGTATGGGTGTGGTTATGTAAGTTGCAGGACTTCAGTGCCAGAGGCGGCACCCAGAGGGGTGGCTGGTGTCCCTTGGAGGGAAGTCTTCCAGGGGGCATGGGGTCTAAGCTACACCTTGTTTGGTCTTGTATAGGTGAAGGCAGCAGAGGCCGAGGAAGCAAAGAGAATCCAGAAGGCTTGCACGCCCATGGGCCTGCACCTGGAAAGGGTTAGGCCGGGGCTTTTGTCACACCATCAGACGTCCTTGTGAAGACTGTGGGGTCAGATGGTTCTATTTCTCAGACGTGGCCCACCTTGAAGCTGGCTCCAAGAGTGGCTGGACAGTAAGCTAGAGGTGCCCAGGGCCCTGGACGGGACAAGGCAACATGCCAACTTCTTGAACATGACCTCCTCCAAGGGATGGAGGTCGCAAAATGCTGTGTCACTTACACCCAGATGAAGACCAGTGGGACCTGGTGGATTGTGAATTATCAGCAGGAACACAGAGGTTGGTACTTACATTTGAGGAGTTCAAATCTAGACTGCAATCTATTTTATACTCAGACTTTAACCTATTTGGACGTGAATCAAAGAAATGGGTTCTATAAAAGAAATGGCATACAGAGCTTTTCATTGCAATGAGTTAAACTATTTGGGCAGGAGTGGAAATAGGCAGTCCACCACGAGCCAAGAATCACAAGGGATCCCTGTTTTCTGACTGCACCGTTTGCTATGTGGCTTGAATAAGTCACTTAACCTCTCTGAATCAAAAGTTGAAGAAATACTTTCCCCGCTGGTTTTTTGATGAGACTAAAGGAGATGTTTCTGAGGCACTTTGTACATTGTAACACAAAGTTTTACTCAAATTTTACTCCAACATCCAGTGGAGAGCTGTGCTCACATTCATTCCACCAATATTTATGGAAAACCATGTCTTGGTCCAAGTGCTGCAGAGGCTCAGATGAGGAGCAATAGGCTGGGAGGCCTGCACACATTGCTTTTGCTATAAAACTAGCAAATTTATGTGGAGAAGCACAAAGCCAAGCCTTGGAAGTGTCATCTTCCTGCAAACGTCATTTAAGCAAGAGAACTAAGAGAGACCAGGTTCCTAGCTAGATGGCGAATCTAAGATAAATGATGTCTTTGAACTCACTTTGTCCTGGTTTCAAGAGCATCTTAACTGATTTGCCTGGGTGGATCAAGTCCATTTGTTGACCTGCTTTCGTGAACCAACCATGACATTTAGTTCACAGAGAACTGAACAGATAATCCGGTGGTGATTTGTTTTGCTGTAATGGATTGGGCTTCCCAGGTGGTGATAATGGTAAAAAAACCCACCTGCCAATGCAGGAGACATAAGAGACAGGGATTCGATCCCTGAGTTGAGATAATCCCCTGGAGGAGGGCATGGCAATCCACTCTAGTATTCTGGCCTGGAGAAGCCCATGGACAGAGGAGCCTGGCGGGCTACGGTCCATGGGGTCGCAAAGAGTTGGACACAACTGAAGTGACTTAGAACGCACAGAGAGACAGGACAGGTCATAGTGAGGAGGGACTTGAGTTCACTGGTGGATGCTGTCAGAAGCCCCTGTAGCAGAAGAAGGGAAACTGCCATCAGACTAGAAATTGCATTTACTCACAGGGACCTGGGCACACGTGTCCCTCCCTGAAGATGGTCAGGCCTTTCATGGATGTGTTAATGTGGCCATGGTCCCCAGCTGTCAGCTCACGTCTAGGCTGCTGCCTTGCTAAGGGTCAAGGCGGGCTTCTCCAGTTTGCAGGCAGCCTCACTAACCAGCCAGCCCATCATCTCGGTGTCATAAACGACTTCATGTTGCCCTTCTGTCAAAATGGATTTTCAGGCGAGAGATACAATCTCATCCCTTGCATTGCCGTGTGTGACAGTATTGATTTGATATTGACTCTCAGCCGTCTTTCTGAGTTGCATTCCAACAGGTGGCCAGGCAGACAGCATCTTCCCCAGAGTGTCAGTCTGAGAAAATGTGCAAGTCGCCTTAAAAAATCCTTCTGCTAAAACAAACTTCTGAAGCTTATTTCTGAAGGCAAGCTGGCCTTCAAGGCGAAGCCGGGTGGTCAGATGGGGAAGGGGGACCCAGTGGGCACATTGAAGAGAGGGCGGCAGGACTGTGCCCGCTGGAATTTATTTGTTCCTTTATTCATTTGACAGATGGCTGACTTGAATGCTGCTGCATTTTCCCTCAACACTGTCTTTCGGCTCCTGACTCCTACCCTCCTGTCTGTCCTGCTCTCTTCAGCTCAGACAGCACTCTTGTTAGTGATGGGACTGGAGGCAGGGCCTCTCATCCCCCTAGCATCCCATGGATGCAGTGGAGTTTGGGTTTGTCTCCTATTAGGTTCCCACCTGATGGTTCTGATGAACCATCCACTGGACAAACCCAGTCCCCGTTGTACCTGCCACCCCTGAGCCCCACTGTGGGCCCTTTAGCAAAATGACAGCCCACGTCATAGTCTTCCTCATGTAATTTCTAGTAGGTTGGCAAAGTCCCAGCAAATGACAGATACCTGGGAGATACTTCTGTGTTCTTCCAGAGCTCAGCCATCTTTCTCAGCTCAGCACCCAGGACGCTGAATAAGACACTGCAGAGAGAAATCTGCTGGAGGTACATGATGCCAAATCCTTCCCAAATCATCGGCTTTATCCCTTCCCAGGGCTGGATCCTGGGCACTCACTTGACAGCCCCCCAGATGGGGACATCTGGCTTCATGATACAGTCTTTACTTCTTCACTGAGCCAAAAGGAAAGTATTGAGAGACAGCATCCAGTGTGGATCTTGTGTTGTCCGTAATGCGATCAAATGCCTCCCTAAGCTGCGCCTTGTCAGAGATGCTCAACACAAAGGCTCCTGAAAATAGCTGATTGCATTGGGGGGATGAATAATACATTACATGCAAGGTGCACTTGGGTGTCTGTTTCATATTTTCCTGTGTAGTTTTATAGCTAATTAATCAGCTGACCGTCTATACTGAAGAGCTTTAATACCGTGAAAACCAATAGGACCTTTCTCTCAGACAGAGGTGCCACTGGCAGGGTGGCAAGGAGGGAGTCCAGCTAGAGCTTCTCATAGTTCATAAACTCATGAAAAGCCTGCTGCCATTCTTCTGGGAACACGTGAATAAATGGTCTTGTGGGTATGAGTTTTTTTCCCTCTTTCCTCCAAAGTAAAAGTTACGGAGAAAGGATTTTGTGATTAAAATTATGTCTCATTTTAGTGGAAGAATTTTTGAAATTCTTGAGTGGAATTCATATTGTTGAATTCAAGTAGAATTCATGTTAATGAACTAAGGAAAGAATGCTGATGAGGGCAAGGAAATGCATAGTGTCCTTAAAAATATTTACCCTGACTGAAAACGTAGCGGTTACCACATCTGCTGGTTTTCAACCAAGAAGCAGCACTGTATCCGTAGGAGAGACCTCTGCACGCAGACGAGGGTCTCTAAGATAGAGCTGCAGAGTAAGACTCATGTCCCTGGAGGCCTCTACTCAAAATCAGTTCACTTCAGTCGCTCAGTTGTGTCCGAGTCTTTGTGCTCCCATGGACTGTAGCACACCAGGCTTTCATGGCCCTCACCAACTCCCAGAGCTTGCTCAAACTCATGCCCATTGAGTCGGTGATGCCATCCAACCATCTCATCTTCTGTCGTCCCCTCCTCCTGCCTTCAATCTTTCCCAGCCTCAGGGTCTTTTCCAATGAATCAGTTATTCGCATCAGGTAGCCAAAGGATTGGAGCTTCAGCTTTAGCATTCCTCAGAATCAGCATGACCCACAGTCAACTTGCTGTCCTTGCACAAGTCCCCGTCTCAGGGGTAAGGCTCCTCCCATCCTCTCCTCTCGCCGGTGCCTCCAGGCTCTCTGGGGATGCCGGGGCTTTTCCTAGGGGAACTCTGCCCTTAGCCCCTGCCTCAGCTGCCCCAGCCCAAGCTCACTTCTCCTGGTCCTTCCTGGATCCCACCACACCTGTTTATTTCCTCCATTCATACCTGCTATCCCTGCCTCTCCCAGAATAATTCGCCCAAGATACCATCTCAAACACTTGACCCTGATCCCAGTGCTGAGCAGCTCTCCATTACTTGCAAATACAAGTCACAGCTTCTGGCCACTCCAGCTTCTAACCCAGCCTCTCTGCTGATACGTTCATCATGCCCGCTCCAGGTGCTCCCCTGTAAGGACCATCTCCAGTGGGGAGAGGCCTGTTCCAAGCCCTCTCTTGTCGAGTTGTTCCTCCTTCCTGGGAACCCCTCTCCTTCCTGCACCTTCTATCGCTGACTCCACAGGGGGTATAAGGGAGCCAGACAGCTTGGGCTTCAGTCCACTTACTGGCGGTATCACCAAGGGGACAAAGTTATTGGTCTGTCTGTGCCTCAGTTTCCCCATCTCTAAATAGCACCAGTGTCTACCCTCGAGGTGGCTGTGGTGATGACCAAGTGGACACCCCGGTGCTTGGAGCAGGGTGGGCACAGGGTGAGCCGTAGATTCAGGAGCCTGGGTAGCACCGCTACCCAGGCAGTGGCACCTGGAGGCCTCCCCATCCTCCACGTTCGGTGCCTCCTCATCTCTGCACCCTCACACCTGCCTCGGTTGCACTTTGCGGCCCATCCAGAGCCTGCCCTCCAGGCTGGCTGCCGTACTCAGATGTAAGCGCCTGAGCTCAGAAGACACACGTGTCACACAGTCACTGTCCCAGCACACAGAGAATGGCTTGTGTTTCCTGATGACAAAGCTACTTGCTTTCCGGTGAATTTCGCAGCATAAGTGGGACGTGGAGTAAAGGAGGCAGACCCCCCACATCCAGCAAGAACACTGACCAGCTGCCCAGAACGAGTTCCCCCCACAGCCGTTGCTGGGTGAGATGAGGACTGGTAAGTCTGCCAAAGTCATCATGGCTTTTGCCAAAATTTGGAATTAAAGATTCGGCACCTTTCACCTGCAAAGGGCTCCTTGGCAATCCCAAGAGATGTGAAATAGTTCAAGGGCGCTTCCTCTCAGGCCTCTGAATGGGCCGCTTTTTTTGTGCTGAATTGAGTCAATTTCATCCAAATTGAAGAAGCAGTTGTGCATGTAGATATAGTCTCTGATGGGGAATTGAATCAAATACAAATGTCACACCCTTAGGGATTCAAACCACCACCAATTTTATCTTTACTGCCAATTCAAGGCCTGCCTGCGTTAAAAAAAAAAAATCTGGAGTTCGGAGCCAGGTCTCCCCACCAAAACGCACTAAGAGGTCTCAGGCAGGGCGGACATCACTTCCCCAGGACCTAAGTCACCTCTGGGCTGTACGTCAGGTGCTGGGGGAGCCAGGCTGGTCCCCGTGACCCCAGCGGCTGTGCCAGAACTTTCCAGGCATAGTTCACTGGCAGCCGGTCTAATCCTTCAGCCCGACCCAGGACTGAATGACAGAGAACAGAGCCCCCTCCCAGGGGAAGAGAACTCATCTACGTAGGTGACTCACCTTTCTCGGGCAGCAGTTTTATCTCCCCTGCAGACAAGAGGACACTTTCTTAATGGGTTGATGCGCATGGAGAGGGCGAAGGTACTTCTTCTCCTGGAGGCGGCTTTTAGGAAGCTCTCCTTGAACAGAGGCACCTGACCGTTCCCACCCTTCCCCTCCTTCTGCAGAGGCCTGGGGAGAACACAGCACTGAACCCAGATCCTCACTCTCTAGGTGTGAATGCCGCCCAGACATCGGTCTCCCTCCAGTCCACTGTCCACGCCATCATCCCACCAGCACTTCCGAGCTTAGAACCCCTTCCTCATGACGGTGCAGTGCCTACCGGCACACTCATGCCTCTAACTCCACACAAGGCTTAGCCATTAAAACCACCATGTATATATACACGTGTACATATGTACGTACATATACACGTGTGAATATATACATACATATACACACACATACAGGTGCTTTCAAGGCGACGTACCTGCAGTGTGGGACAAGCGTCTGATCATGCGCCTCCGGGACTTGTGGCTCCTAAGCGAACTGGATGCGTTGTACACCGGAATTACTAGGTTTGTATTAAATTGTAGCTCAGGGACCCATCACTGTGCGATGCTAGCGCCTTTCCACTTGCTTTGTTTATCACAGAGAGGGGAGCTGAATTAGCATAAAATGCTACTAAGTAGTAAAAAGGATGCTTTAGCGCCCTCTCTATTTGACCTACTGTTGACCTGGTCTAATTTGTATTATCTCTGGGGCGGTTTAACAGATCATTTTCCTTTGTTAAAATTAGGTCAGATTAGAGAATTATGACCCCCCATTTATTCTGCTCAAAAGACAGTCATTTCTGCCTCTAAAATAATAACCTTATCTGCACTGAGATCTTTCTTGTTAAATAAAAACACATGCTTGCTTCGCCTCTTGGATGACTTAGTGGCGCTGCCTCATAAGTGTGGTTACCGGTGAGGGAGGGTTTACCCAGCGCCGGCTCTTGAAGCCCCTGGGAGTGACATCGGTCATTCACAAATTGCCTATTGATCAGTGGCAACTGGAAATTAGATCCAAATCTTTGAAAGGAATTATTAGACTTTGAGTAACATTTGCCCTGCAACATTCAGAGGTCTGAGTGCATTTTGCTCTCCACCGAGAAGCTCCTGCTTAAGGACAGTTTATCTGCAAAGCGCTCAGAAGTGGAAACACCACATCAGAACCCTCCTATCCCCTCTGTCCCTCTCATCTCCAGTCCCTTTCTGTCATGGTCGCCCCCCTTCCCATTTTCACAAGTTGTTTTAGACAAGAGATTTACGAAATAAACAAAGACAAGCACCGCCATGAATTATGATCTGTGCAATATTCAGACATTGGGTGATTTTATAATTGGCACAGTGTTTTTTTTTCCCTTTTAAATAACCACCACCATAATTAATTCAATCATAATTATATAACAATATTCTGATTCAAGACTTTTTAATTTGCCATAATCATACATTAAAAACTATAAATATAAGACATGATATTTTATTGAAGTGTAGTTGATTTACAGTGTATATAGGGATGCAGCTATACGTGCATGTATTCTTTATATATAAATATTCTTTTTCATTATCAGTTCATTTCAGTCACTCAGTCATGTCGGACTCTTTGCGACCCCATGAACTGCAGCACGCCAGGTCTCCCTGTCCATCACCAACTCCCAGAGTTTACCCAAACTCATGTTCATTATAGGTTATTACAAAATACTGAGTATATTCTCTGTGCTAGAAGTAAGTCCTTGTTATACAGTACTTTAACCTTCGCTTTTTTTGTGCATGCATGTTCAGTCACTCAGTCACGTGCAACCCTTTGGGACCCCATGGACTGTAGCCCACCAAGATCCTCTGTCCATGGGATTTCCCAGGTAAGAATACTGGAGTGGGTTGCCTTTTCCCTCTCCAGGGGATCTTCCCGACCCAGAGATCGAACCTGCATCTCCTGCATGGGCAGGCGGGTCCTTTACCACTGAGCCACCTGGGAAGGCTTTGCTTTTTTTTTAAAAATAAAACACAAGTTTAGTCATTTTCCTGGTAGTGACTTATACACGCACATGCACACACACACACACACACAAAGATGTAGTAAAAATAAAGCTCTTTGACGACTGTTTGTGCCAGGTTCGCCCTAGTGCCCACCAGTGTGGGTGTGTGTGCACAGGTGTGTGTGTGTATGTGACAGGCAGGGCGTGAAGGCAAGGAACGCAGCTCCAATGCCTTTAAAAATAGAACGGGAAGAGCTCCGCAGCAAGTGCTCCGTGGAGCCCCAAACTGATTAATTGCAATGCCAAACAGCTTTATTCTGCTTAATAAGAAATTAGATCACAATGGGGATTTGCAGAAATTACCTTGAAATGTTTGTATGTTTGAATGATTGAACCATTTGTGCTAAAAATTACGTTCCCTAGCTTGGAATCCGAAGCTTGTGAACAAACGCATGCCAGGCTAATCAGTATGCCGGGAAGGAAACGGTGTCCAGCTCCTGGCCTATCCAGGGCAGACAGGGGACAGGACGCGTGCTGGGGAGGCTGTGAGTTTGCTGGGGGCTCCAGTGTCCACCGGATTGAATGGAGAACGTACCAGTTAATTTGGAATCAATTAAATCTTAATACTTAGCCTTGGATAAACTCAGAGCCTGGGACAGCACCATTTAATTATTCACAAATGCTCTCTATTATACACGGGGCATGCAGGACCAGGGTCAAAGCCGACGTCTGGCCCATTAAAACCCGTGTGCTTTGAATGCAGGGGTGGTGGAAATTTCAGGAAGCCCCCTCGGTTTCATTAGGAAGCGAAAAAAAAAAAAAAAGAACAAGCCAGCCTGACGCTTGGCTCCTTGAATAACTTCTGAAAATCTTTTAAGTCAACCTTGTATTTCAGTCAACAGGGAAGTTTTGACCCTTGACCTCGCAACAACCATCCGTTTCATTATTTATCTGAGGGAATCAGAGAGTTTTTCTTCTCTCACAAAAGTCCCTGACACCGGGATATTTTTAATAGCTGAAATTTTTCATTCTTGTCACTCTGCCTTTTGAAAATCAAGGTATTTTCATACAACACGTAGCTAATGAGTGAAACTTCAGAATCCAACCTCTTGCTATAATCACGCGCAGGGCCCGACGAAGCCCCACTAGTGAGAAACATGAAAATTAATTATTGAGCTCCCTGTTTTATCCTCCTCATCTGTTTGATATTCTCCAGCACAGAAGGAACCAGACAATTAAATTACTCCTCCCTCTGCCTGATCACAATGCTCCCTGCTCCTTTGCTTCCACTCCAGAGGCCGGAAGCCTGTCTGTTTGCAAAGCGTAAATGGTAGGGAGAGAAAGACAGAGAGCAGGGTTAAGGAAAAGAGGCCATTCTGGTTCCCTCCACCGAAAGATTTTTAAGAACCTCCGTGGAGCGAGGTTATTTCACGTGTCTCTTCTGCCTTTTGGCTGCCAGATCCAAACACCTGGTGGGGAAAAAGGCAAAGACAGTGGCCTTTGCATCACCCTGGGGCGGCCTCGTGGAGCTTCTGCGGAGAACTCTGTCCTTTCCCATCCTTCCTGCAACCTCCTATTTTTCAGATAAATACATAAAACCTCCTAACCTCCAGTGAAGATCTCTGAATCAGTTAATTTATTTTATTGAACAATAAAGCTGTCATTCTCTAAACCAGGGTGATTACATCTAAAGCCATGGGTGGTTTTCTGGCACGTGTGACCCCATGTTTGCAAAGTGGGATGTGTGTACATACGTGTGCGTGTGTGTGTGTGTGTGCAGACTTGCAGGTGCACGTGCCGACACACTTCAGGCTCCGATGGTTTTGTTTTGCTTGAGGTTCAGTTCAGTCACTCAGTCGTGTCTGACTCTTTGAGACCCTATGAACTGCAGCACTCCAGGCCTCCCTGTCCATCACCAACTCCCGGAGTCCACCCAAACCCATGTCCATCAAGTCGGTGATGCCATCCAACCATCTCATCCTTTGTCGTCCCCTTTTCCTCCTGCCCTCAATCCTTCCCAGCATCAGGGTCTTTTCAAATGAGTCAGCTCTTCACATTAGGTGGCCAAAATATTGGAGTTTCAGCTTCAACATCAGTCCTTCCAATGAACACCTAGGACTGATCTCCTTTAGGATGGACTGGTTGGATCTCTCTGCAGTCCAAGGGACTCCCAAGAGTCTTCTCCAACACTGGAATTCAAAGCATTAATTTTTCGGCGCTCAGCTTTCTTCACAGTCCAACGCTCACATTCATACATGACCACTGGAAAAAACATAGCCTTGAATGAGGCAGAGACTGAGAATTGAGAGAGAGGCATGGCCAGAATAGGCTCAGACAAAGTGGCCTCCACCTTGCCTCCCACCTGGGTGTGCACGGGGCAGGGCTTAGGTCAGAGATGCAGCAAACCCTGCAGAACTCAGGGGAGTCCCCACCACATTTCTGTATGTGAAGGTCTGTGTGGATATGAATCCCTCAGAGACTAGGGAGCCTTAGACTGGGTCATGTTCATAAGGGGCCTGGGGTCCCTCAAACCCTGACGACCTCAGGCCAGGGAGACACACATGCCTCCATGGTTCTGCAGTGGAGACTTTCTGCCAGACTCCAGGTCAGAGGTCAGGGTCCAGCCTCCTCCAACCAATCCATGCGGCCTCCTAGAAGAGGCCTGGAAGTTGACCCTTCTGACTGTAAGACCCTGTTTCTTAGTAATTCCATCAGGATTGACTGATCAACCCAGAAATTAGATTTTAGATTAACAACTCCTTTTCCCCTACTTTTCAGCAGGCATTTACTGATTTTTTGCAGTGTAGCTACACTTAAACTTGTTGTGTATACATCACGCCATAATTTGGAGAAAAATTCTCAATTTCATAACCAAGTGTGTTATGGACAAATTTAAGAGGAACACACATGAAAAAAAAAGTGTCTCCTATTATGAGGATAGTTACCTGCTTCACTCTTTAAATTAAAAAAAATCCAGTTTCATGGTGATACAGTTGATGTATGGCATTGTATTAAAGTTACAATGTATTTTTATACAACTATTAAAGTTACTTTCTATTTACAGATATTACAAAATACTGGCTACACTCCTCCTACTGTGCAATTACACCCGATAGTTCCTCCCTCCCACTCTCCCACCCCTAGGTTGCCCCCACCTTGGTAACCACTGCTTTGTTCGTTCTCTGTATCTGCGAGCCTCTTTCCTTTTTGTTACATTCTGTAGTTTGTTGTATGTTTTAGATTCCACATATAGGTGACCACGGTCTCATGCATGGAATCTACATTCTGCAGTCAAGTTCCTGCATCTCCTTGAGCTGGGATCCTGTTTCCACTCCTCGGATGGGTCCTCCATCCTCTCTGGAGAAACCTCATCATAAATGCATACTACCATCTACAAAGAGCAGAGCTTCCACGCTTAAAATTACGACCCACAGCAGCAAACAGAAACAAAAGGCAACCCTGGAAACAATGAGGATGGGGTTGAAGCAAGCTCTGCCCCTGCCCCTGGGCTCTGCAGACCGCCAGAGCCGTTTTCCGACTCCACAAGGCCAGCTTTGAGAAGAGACCTGAGATAGGACTGGGGTCTGGCAGTGTGGCTCATGCTCAGAGCAACAAAAAGAGAAGTCTGGGGTTCAGAAAGGCTGGCTTTCCAGCTGCCCCCACACCCCATCTTGCCCATGGGTTTTGGGGCTGAGGGCTGCGCCCCTCAACACTCGGACCAAGTCTCCATGCCTCCCCTGAGAGGCCGTCTCTGCTCATAGCGCACGCCCTGCCCTGGGATGGTCAGCTGCTCCAGGGAGATTTTCGGTCTCTGAGCAGGTTACTGATGGCAGAGTGAAAGGTTTTCTCAAGGGGCAGGAAGACAACCGAGCAGACCTATCATCTGGGGGCGCTTTACAGCCACAGTTTCCCTCGCAACGGCCACCGAGCAGGAAGGTGACATGTCTCAAAAAAGGCACTCCAGTGGGTTTAGGTTCGGCGAGCAGCGTAAAGCCCCCATCACCCCAGACTACTGGTGGCTTCTAGGAAAAGATGCAGCTGTCCTCTGTCATCTGCTGGGGGGCCTGGCTCGGATGTGGGGTGCTGGGACCCCCACAAGCTGCTCTGCTGTGCTCATTGGAGCCCTTCTTCACCTCCATCTCACTCAGGGAACATTCATCTTCCCCATTACCCTTTCTGAAAAACCCCAGCACAGCACAAAACCTCTGCACCTCCCTCAACACACACATTCACTCCTACAAACACTCCGTCAGGTATGCAGACTCAGTGCCACTCACAAACACAGCCATACATGTGCACAAACCCCCTCACCCACTGTGTGCCCCAGGGGCAGGGGTAGTGGCCCAAAGAGGCCCCTGGGAGGCAGTCAGGGTGTGTTTATTGAAGGATGGAGTGAATTCATGAACGTCCCTGGCACTAGGCACCTGCATCCAAGTGGGGCAAAGTCAGGAAGACCCCACGGACACCCTCCTGACCCCGAGGAGGGTGCCTGCGGGCTGTGTTGTCAGGCCTGGTGTGAGAGCTTGTGAATGCCAGCTACGAGGTTGGGGCATCCTCCACCTTCCAGCCTGGTCTGGAGCTCACTCTCTCCCTGCCTGGGTGCCCCTTCCCACCAGGAGGAACGGGTGAGAAAGGGATGAAAAGGAGAAAGAGGAAAGACACAAAGCCATCCAGAACGCTGCCCCCGGCCGCTTCCTACTCTGGTTTGGATGAGGATCATATGAGATGATGCTCGTACAGCCCACCACATCCTGGAAGGCCCATGAACTGGTGAGTTAGGATACCCCGTGTGATTTAATACCTTGCTTCATCTCCAGAAAGTCAGGTGAGTCCTGCCCTCCCGGGGGTCTCAGGACTTGCCCTCCCTTCTCCAGCTGTAGGAATCCACCTGGAAAGAGTGATTGGTATAGCTGGGAGAGGTGACAGGGTTCACGTGAGTGATCGTCTCTGAGGACAGGGTCTCCCCACATGGGGACATTCAGCCTGTGTCCTGAGGGTGTCAGCGAGTTGTGCTGGAGAGGTTCAGCCCAGCGTTGGTCCCTGAAAGGGCAGTGTGTTCAAAGCCCGGCTGCAACCGTGTCCCATGAGGCCATATTGGGACGGTTTTGAACCACTCAACCAGCACACAACAGTATAATCTTCTGTTACTAGATTCACAACTCAATGAGTTTTTTAAAAACTGTATTTATAGTAAGTGCCTTTAAAATTACTTTCTGGTGGATCAAAGGACCAAATTGTCTACTGGTTTTTGGTCATTTTAAGCCTAAGTGATAGATTTGTTTTATCAAAGCAGAAAGGACCCAAGCCAGGTCTGGGAGACCAACATCAGGGCACGTGCTCATCAAAGTGAGTTTTGACACCAAAGGGTCCAAGGACTCATGGGCCTGGTGCATTCGCTCATGGGCAGAGAGGTGTCTGTCCCGTAGTCTATCTCCAGGAGGCTCTTCCCTGAGTGTTTCTAGGAGTGCGCTGCCTTCTGCCATCCAGAGAGGGTCTGGCTTTGTTGGATCAGGGAGAAGCAGCTTTAGGAGCAGTGATTAGAATGCTATCTTCCTAGCAGGATGTGCTGGCTTTGTGTACATTTAGCCGCAGATCTAAGACTTATTTAAATGTATTACAGGAACAAAAGGGTGATGAAAGGAAAACTTGCAGAAACACAGTGGCTGTGAAAGACAGTTGCTTGTGATCACAAAGTATTCAGCATATTCCGCTCATTCTTCCCTGGAATTCTACCCAGACATGAATCCTTACAAATGCATGGTGCTTGTTACATCATATCATTCTGCAAAGGAGAAGCCCAGATCAATACCCAGGGTGCTGTTCCATCCCAGGCCGCAGGGAGACCACTGGTCTCTGCTCCTAACCTGTGCTTGTGTCCAGAGAACCCTTACAGAGGTGACGGGCCAGGGCAAGAATTATATATGTGTGTGTGTGTGTGTTTGTGTGTGTATATATATATATACATATATATATATGTATATATATTTGCTGATAGAAATATCAAGAAAGAAGTGATGGAACAAATTGAGAAATTAAATTGTAATAAATTACTGAGGCCAGATGGTATTCATCAGAGAGTTGTAGAGGAATGAAAGGCTGAAATAGCTAAGCAACTAATAAAAATATATAATTCAGCCTGGAAAATGGCAATGGTCACCAAAGCGTGGCCAGTTGTGGGGCTGGCTTTCCAGAGTAATCACAGGCCACCGTCCGAGGGAGAGCTTTTTAATTATTTTGTGGTTGATTCCTCACACCCACGACATAGACAGAAATGCCCCTGAGTTTGTGTGCTAATAACTTGGAAGAGATGATAAATGTTTGTATGGAAACCACGCCAAATTATTTATGTTAGGAGGGAAAAACAAACAAACGGTAACTTGGCAACCCCCAGAAGCGCTGAGTGGAAAAAAAGTGCTCACATTGTTTGTATACGCAGAGGCCAAAGGCAGTCAAGGGACCAAAACCGACTGGAGAAATTATCTGGAGATGCCAGCTCCTAAAACCCACAGCCACCAGCCTCCGACTGGCTGTACCCTCTGCACTGAGTTTAACTTTTCCTCTGGAAAATTCTTATTCTTGTTTATGGAGGAGTTTAATACCCTGGGCTAGTTTGAAAAATAAACACATAAAATTATCTTTAATTAAAAGTCCAACTGCAAATTGGATGAAAATAATTGCAATAAATATGACCAAGGGTTAACCTTAATATGCAAAAGGCACTTACAAATCAGTAAGAAAACCTACTATTCCACTGGATGAATGGGCAAAGGACATAAATAATTCACTAAAGAGAAAACACAGATAACTAATAAGCAGGAGGAAAAAAAAAATGGCTCAGCTTCATCTAGAAATCAAAAAAATGTAAATGTAAACAGATTTTACGGTATCATTTTCCCCCCATGATGTTAGCAAAGTACTAATGATGATATTCACTGTTGGGGTGGGATCCAGGAGGCGCCCCTGCCCCCAAAGTGAGGGGTGGGGTGGAGGTGTAAGTTACATAACCTTCGGGGGGGAGCTTCCCAGTAAGTTAGAACACTCCTGTCTGTAAGATAGATAGCTACAGCTAGCAGGAACCTGTTATAAAGCATGGGAAGCTCAGCTCTGTGCTCTATGGTGACCTAGAGGGGTGGGAAGGTCCAAGAGGGAGGGAGTACGTGTGTACAGATACCTGATTCTCTTCCTGGTACAGAAGAAACTAACCCAACGTTGTAAAGCAGTTATATTTCAATTA